>NW_025214724.1:34592-50000 GCF_004010195.1 Chiloscyllium plagiosum | reverse complement strand
CCAGCACATTCTCCTTAGTGATGGCCACTACACTCACCTCTGCCCCGATTCTCTGATATGCTACTGGTGACTTCCTCCATGAAGATTGATGTAACATACCTACTTAACTCCTCCGTCATTTGTTTGTTTCCCATTTCTTCCTCTCCACCTCTAATTTTCCAGTGGTGCAATGTTCACTGTTCGCTCTCTCTTACCTTTTTATATATAAAACCTCTTGCAATCTTCCTTTATAAGACTAACTAGCTCATACTTATATTTCATCCTCTTCCCCCTATTGTTTTCTTTAGTTGTCCTCCACTGGTTTTCAAAGGTTTTCCAATCCTCTGGCTTTCCATTAATCTTCGCCAAATTGTAAGCTTTTTCTTCTGCTTCTATGTTGTCCCTGACCTCCCTTATCAGCCATGGTTGCATCATCATCCCCTTAATATGTTTCTTCTTCCTTGGGATGAATTACTGCAGTGCCTCCCAAATTACCCTGAAAAACCCCTGCCATTGCTGCTCCACCATTGTCCATGCTGGGTTGCCCTTCCAATCAACTCTGGGCAGTTCCCCTCCATTGTCTTCGTAGTTACCTTTACTCAGTTGCAAAACTATTACATTTGAGTCCAGTTTCTCTCTCTCAAACTGCAGTGTCAATTCTATCATATTATGGTCGCTGCCCCCTAGGCGTTCATTTACCTTAAATCCCCTAATCCAGTCAGCCCCCATTACACATTACCAAATCCAGAACTACCTGTTCCCAAGTGTGTTTCACTGCAAGCTGCTGAGAAAAATCTCGTAGTCCACGGATTCTTCTTCTGGGGCCAGTGGCCAACCTCATTTTCCCAATCCACCTGCATATTGAAGTCCTCCATGATTATTGTGATAACATCTTTCTTAAATGCTTTTTCTATCTCCTGATTAAGTTTCTGTCCCAAATCCTGACTGGTTGGGCTGGTCTTTGAGCGGGTCGGTGCAGACTTGATGAGCTGAATGGCCTCTTTCTGCACTGTAGGGATTCTATGATTTACATAAACTGTCATTCGAAAACGTAATACACAAAGAGGTCATGGGGTTTGGGGTGATACGTTAGCAAAAATAAAATTTTAGTTAATGGTCATAAAGGAAAAAGCAGGGATGGATGAGTCATTTTCAAGTCGTTAGACTCTGTCAAGTGAAGTGTCATAAAGATCAGTGCTGGGGCCTTAACTATTTACAATCCATATTGTTGACTGAGACAAAGAGACATGGAGTAATATACTTAAGTTTGTTGAAGCTACCAAGAGTTATAGACTGGTTAGAAGGGTAGCAGGGCAATATAATAAGGAGAAATTGTTATTCAATTTGGTTGTAAGAATACAATGCAAAAGATTTGTTAAGAGTCATGAAACTAATCAATATTGATGTTCAGATAGATTTGGATGTATTCATACAAGACAGACAAAATGGTAGCATGTAGGGACAGTAAGCAATCAGAAAGGTAAGGGGCATGTTGCAAGTTAATTTGAATTTAAAATAAAGAAGTCTATAAACAATTGAATGGGATTTTGAAGAGACGACACTTGGAATACTATGCGCAATTTTGGGTTCCATATTTAAATAAGAATATACTCACAATAAAGGTGGTATAGAGGATTGTCCTATAATGCGAAGCTGCATTACTGAGCATTTAGGAGAATAAGAGGTGACCTTATTAAATATATAGGATAATGAAGAGGCTTGATATGATAGATACTGAGATATTGTTTGTTTTGATTGGCAAATCTAAAATAGGATGGCTTTTTGACAGTGACACCACAGCGATATATTTCCAAGTTATGATAATGAGGGAACTTGCAGGTGGTGGCATTCCCGTGTATCTGCTATCCTTGTCCTTTTAGATGGAAGTGGTTGTGGGTTTGGAAGGTGCTGTCTCAGGATCTTCGGTCAATTTCCACAGTGCATTGTGTAGACAGCACACACTGTTGCTACTTATCATCGGTGGTGGAGAGAGTGCATGTTTGTGGATGTGGTGCCAATAAAGCGGGCTTCTTTGTCCTGGGTGGTGTCAAACTTCTTGAGTGCTTTTGGAGCTGAACTAATTCATGCAAGTGAAGAGTATTCTATCACATTCCTGACTAGTGCCTTGTTGATAGTAGACCAGCTTTGGGGAGTCAGGAAGTGAGTTATTTTTTGCAGTATTCCTAGCCTCTGGCCTGCTCTTGTAGCCAAAGTATTTATATGGTGAGTCCAGTTGAGTTTTTGGTCAATGGAATCCTCAAGATATTGATAACTGGGGACTCAGTGATGGGAATGCCATGGAATGTCAAGGGGCGGTACGTGGATCATTTATTATTGGAGATAGTCATTGCCTGGCATTTGTGTGATGTAAATGTTACTTTCCACTTTCAGCCCAAAACTGTTGCATTTGAAAATGGACTGTCAGTATCTGAGGAGTGGCATTGAACATTGTGCAATCATCCACGAATATCCCCACTGCTGACCTTATGATGGAGGAGTGGTCCTTGATGAAGCAGCTGAAGATGGTTGAGCCTGGGGCACTAATCTGATGTAGTGTTGAATGGTGAAGTGGGCGCAATAAACTGTATCCTATTTATACTGTTCTTAGAAATTGCCTAGTGGCCAATGTCCCAGTTTCGATTGTAGAACAGGTAGGAAGCACACAGCATCTGAATGCTGCATTTGAAGCTCAGAGTGAGATCATGGGATTCATGCTTATTGCCATGCAATCCCAGTTGATGCCTTACCAGTTCTGACTACCGCCATTGTTTCTGTGGATGCTGCTGTTACAGAGACCTTTCAGGTTTCATAGCAAATCAGCAATCCTCCTTCACTTCTCTCAATGGCAAGTGAGCTACTCTCATAAGAGCCTGGTTATTTATTTCTAATAGACAATCATGAATTTGGAAAGAAACTCTAGAGAGTATCATAGCCTACCCTGTGAATGGTAATCTTGTCCATCTTGATCCACAGCCTGGGATTGGCCTCCATGCATAAATTTGCTTCCTGGTCCCTATTCAGCCTGTAACTTCCTCTTAAACGCTTTACTACTTAAATGCCTATGGAAGACTTTTGCATTCTTTTCTTATAATAATTGCAAGTCTCTTCTCACAACATTTTGCTTTTCCAGTTCTTTTCTTAATTTTGTATATCTAGCCTGGTATTTTATTGTGTCATTCTACCAAATGTTTGTCATAAGCATATTTTGTCTCCTGCATCTTAACCTTGGGCGGCACGGGTGGCACGGTGGTTAGCACTGCTGCCTCACAGCGCTGGAGACCCGGGTTCGATTCCCGCCTCAGGCGACTGACTGTGTGGAATTTGCATGTTCTCCCCATGTCTGCGTGGGTTTCCTCCGGGTGCTCCGGTTTCCTCCCACAGTCCAAAGATGTGCAGGTCAGGTGAGTTGGCCATGCTAAATTGCCCGTAGTGTTAGGTAAAGGGGTAAATGTAGGGCAATGGGTTGGTTGCGCTTCGGCGGGTCGGTGTGGACTTGTTGGGCCGAAGGGCCTGTTTCCACACTGTAATGTAATCTAAAAAAAAACTAATCTAAAAAACCTTAAGTTGCTTTGTCATCCGAGATCTGCACTACTCGATGAGGTAATTAAACTTCTTGTCGTATGTCATCCAGGTCTTTCGGGCTACATCTTGATGGCTCTCAGTGTCACCAAAGTGTATCTCTGAAAGGCTCCCTGGTCTCCCGTGTGCTAGGGACATCTCTCCTCCTGATCACCTCCACCATACAGACTTGCAATCCCAAAATTTGAAAACCTTGCCCCTTTATGCCATTTTCACTGTTTCCTAGTCTAACCTATTTCCTGCAAAACTGCCAACTCCTACTATGTCAGAAAACACATGGCACCAGGTTATAGTCCAACAGGTTTATTTGAAATCACAAACTTGCAGAGCGATGCTCCTTCGTCAGGTGAAGTGCGTCATCACAAATGAAGGAGCATCGCTCTAAAAACTTGTGTATTCAAATAAACCTGTTGTGTGATTTCTGATTTTGTCCATCCCAGTCCAATAGCAGCACCCCCACATCACAATGCCTACTACAGCCACTATTCAGGGTTATTTAAGATATGTAAGCTAACTTTAATTGGTGCTCAGTAGAATGATTTGGAGCTCCTTGGTGACATGTACAGCCTTTCAACAGTACGTTTAGTAAGTGCACTGGTGAATACTTTGAAATAACCAAGCATTATAAAGTTATAAAAACAAAAAAATACTGGGGATCACAGCGGGTCAGGTAGCATCCATGAAGAGAAAACAAGGTAACGTTGTGAATGTAGATGACTCGTCATCAGAGCTGAAATGAAGTATGGAGGGGGCAGCATTTATGCAATGGGGAGTGGGGGGTGATGGAGTGTTGGGGGGAGAAAGGATGCTGTCAAGCCGTGCAACCAATGCATAGGTTACTCACATAATTCCCAGGGATTGCTAAATTGGAATATACCTCCTGTCTTATTTAAATCTTTTTATCGATTTTTAAACTGATTTATAAACAAATTGATTTGTATTGATACAAAAGGTAGACAAATGTGGCTTTGTGTCTGAAGTCATGTGCAGCCTCGACCGTTTTTCTTACACAGGAGGGCAAAAGTGAAAGTTATGAACAGGCTGAAGAGTCGAAGTGAAAGTAAAATTTACAGTTTAGATCTGTTGGAATATTACAAGCCAGTTTTCCTATTTCGTCAGTTGCAAATTTAACACAAGATCCCTGCAAACTCTTTGGAATTTATGCAACATCGCTTTTGGAATTGTAGAGATGTGCATGTTGACGTGGACAAAGAGACATTACTCTACGTGGGGTGAGATTTGAGCTGAAATGTTTATTCCAAGTTTCCAGTGTTTTGTGCAGTGAACGTAACATGACGAGATTCCTTGTTTATTTTAATGTATGCCTAGTTATATTTCGAATTTGTGATTTGGTATTTGCTAAGCATTTTTCGAAAGTTACCGATGTTTGTTTTATTTCGTCTGGACTAAAACGGAAAAGTGAAAACTTTCGATGGGTCAGGATCCATTCCTCTTGAAAGCTAGATATCGTACATTGTTGGTGATTAGGAGTGAAGTAAAATTAAGATTCATACACAGACAGTAACACAGAAATAAGAGGGATAATGTTTTAAAAATTGCAGTTTTGGGAAAACATTTCGAAATGCGCAATTTGAACAGATTTGTATTATTTTCATGTAGATGTTATTTCCTTTCGGTTTCACTTTCTGTGTTCGATACTTCCGCACCATTTTGAGCGGGTAGATGCGATGAAGGAAGATTCCACGTCCGCCATATGACATTACAATGTCCAAGTTTCTGTGGTGAAGTCAACGGAATCATGATGCCCTCTGCCATAATGTATTATCCACCTTACTTTCTGCCATAACATGACTCCTGCAGATTTGTCACTACATGTGCGTTTGATTTTCAATCTCGTGTTTAGCTCAGGATGTGAATTTAGTCTCCACAATTATAGACTCCAGTCTCAACCTTAGTGGTCCTTCTTGTAACATATCAGGATTCCAACCTACTCTGTCACATCACCCCTGTCTGATACATAAATAAGAACTAAAATTTAAAGGATGGATTTCAACTCAACATGTTTTTACTCAAATAAGTTGTGGCCCAAGGAAGATCTGATTAGTTCCCAATAGGAATATGGATGGATAGTTTTTAAATGATTTGCTGACATTGGGAGGTAGGGCAGATTGGTTTCTTTTAGAATGTTCTGGGCTGTTTAATTTAGAATATTGTGGATTGACTCCGTTGTTGTGGTGCGTTTTATCATATCTGTCAAAATGTGAACAGAGTTTTTGGAGCAGGTTGATGCCTGTGGATTAGCCTGAAGCCTCTTCAGTGAAATGTATGCTCTAAATAAAATTATTGTTTTCAACTTAGTGGTTAAAGAACATAAATCAGGCAATGAAATACTCTCAAAAGAAGAACAATACAATTGTGATAAATGGAGCTAATGAAGCATGGTGGAGTTATGTGCTTTATTTATTATCCTCTGCAGTTCTGTCTAAAATATTTATTTCATCAGTCTCCTATAGGATATCCTGTGCTGTTCATGCCTTCCTCAGTTGCGATAGTAGCTACTCATCGATCTCAGTATAAATGGAAAGTTTTTGTGCAGCTGCAAGGAATAATTGGTTCAGATGTTCCTTCGTTTTCAGTATTGCTGCTCAACATGTCTGGGGTACAGAATTTTAGCACTGTGAAAGTACCATATGAAAAACTAAATTCAAAATCCTGAAATCCCTCCCTAATGGAATTGGGGTTCTATCTGCAGCATATGAACTGCAGCAGTACAAGAAGCCAACTCTCTATTAACTTCTCAAGACCAATCAGGGATGGGCAATAAATGCTGGCCCAGCCAACAATGCTGACATCCCACAAGTGATTTTAAAAAGATTATGTATAATGAGGCCAAGCTGAGGAGCACCTTAGGCCAGTATCCTAAGGCTCAAACATCATCAGCTACTTTATCAAAACTTGAAAGGATTCAGAAAAGATTTACAAGGATGTTGCCAGGGTTGGAGGATTTGAGCTATAGAGAGAAGCTGAACAGGCTAGCGCTGTTTTCCCTGGAGCGTCGAAGGTTGAAGGGTAACCTTATAGAGGTTTACAAATCATGAGGGGCATGGATAGGGTAAATAGACAAAGTCTTTTCCCTGGGGTCGGGGAGTCCAGACTATTAACTTCTCAAGACCAATCAGGGATGGGCAATAAATTCTGGCCCAGCCAACAATGCTGACATTATACATAAAAAGATTATGTATAATGAGGCCAAGCTGAGGAGCACCTTAGGCCAGTGTCCTAAGGCTCAAACATCATCAGCTACTTTATCAAAACTTGAAAGGATTCAGAAAAGATTTACAAGGATGTTGCTAGGATTGGAGGATTTGAGCTATAGAGAGAAGCTAAACAGGCTAGGGCTGTTTTCCCTGGAGCGTCAAAGGTTGAAGGGTAACCTTATAGAGGTTTACAAATCATGAGGGGCAAGGATAGGGTAAATAGACAAAGTCTTTTCCCTGGGGTCGGGGACTAGGTTTAGGGTGAGAGGAGAAAGATAGAAAAGAGACCTAAGGGGCAACCTTTTCACAGTATATGAATAGGAAGGGTTTGGAGGGATATGGGCCAGGTGCTGGCAGGTGGACTAGATTGGGTTGGGATATCTGGTCGGCATGGATGGGTTGGACCGAAGGGTCTGTTTCCATGCTGTACATCTCTATGAGTCTATGTAAAAAGTGGTGGATCTTGGGAAACATACGAATGTCATGAATATTCTTCACATTTATCAATGACTTGGATAAAGGTTCACGGAGTTGTTTTTGTAATTAGTACTGAGCTAGGTGTCACAGACGTTGGTCAAATGAATGTAAGTTACAAAAGGTTTTGCATGGATGGGTTGGACTGAAAGGTCTGTTTCCATGCTGTACATCTGTATGACTCTATGACTGTATGGCCTTTATTCCATCATTAAGTAAGGATTGTTTGAGGGTCCTGAAAGAGGTGGAGGGAGAAATAGCAAGTGCACTTGTGGTACTTTTCCAAACTTCGCTAGACTCTGGGGAGGTTCCAGATTTTGGATTAGTGGTGCTGGAAGAGCACAGCAGTTCAGGCAGCATCCAAGGAGCAGCAAAGGAAACTGTTGAAGTCCACATTGATGCCCTGGGGTTGAAGTGTTCCAAGGCGGAAGATGAGGCCTTCTTCCTCCAGGCATCTGATGGTGAGGGAGCGGCTGTGAAGGAGGCCCAGGACTTCCGTGTCCTCGGCAGAGTGGGAGGGAGAGTTGAAATGTTGGACCACGGGGCGGTGTGGTTGATTGGCGTGGGTGTCCCGGAAATGTTCCCTAAAGCAGTCTGCTAGGAGGCGTCCAGTCTCCCCAATGTAGAGGAAACCGAGGTTCCAGCAGATTTGGAAACAGCAAATGTGATGCCACTGTTTAAAAAGGGCGGTAGACATAAAATGGGAAATTATAGACTGGATAGTTTAGTTTCTGTAGTGGGGAAGATGCTTGAGCCTATTATCAAGAAATAACAAGGCATCTCGATAGAAATTCTCCCATTGGGCAGACATGGGTTCATGAAGGGCAGGTCATGCTTCACTAATCTTTTGAAATTCTATGAAGACATTATGAACACAGTGGACAAAGGGGACTCAGTAGATGTGGTGTATTTAGATTTCCAAAAGGCCTTAAACAAGTTGATGCACAAAAGGCTGCTGCATAAGACAAAAATGCATGGCATTATGGGTAAAGTATTAGCATGGATAGAGGATTGATTGAATAACAGCAAGCAAAAAGTGGGGATTAAATGAGTGCTATTCTGGCTGGCAATCAGTAACTAGTGGTGTGCCTCAGGGACCAGTGTTGTGACCGCAATTATTCTCAACTTTCATAGATGATTTGGAGTTGGGGATGATGTGTAGTGTATTGTGTCAAAGTTTGCAGATGACACTAAAATGTGTGTCAGAGCAAAATGTGTAGAGGACTGTGAAACTTTTCAGAGGAACATAGATACTTTAAATGAGTGGGCAAAGGTCTGGCAGATGGAATACAATGTTAGTAAATGTGAAGTCATCCATTTTGGTAGGAGTAACAGTAAAAAGGATTATTACTTGAATGGTAAAAAGTTGCAGCATGCTGCTGTGCCAAGGGACCTGGGTGTCCTTGTGCATGAATCACAGAGGATTGGTCTGCAGGTACAACAGGTAATTAGGAAGGCAAATGAGATTGAGTTTCAAAGCAGGGAGGCCGTGTTGCAGCTGTATAGAGTGTTGGTGAGGCCACACCTGGCGTACTGTGTGCAGTTTTGGTCTCCTTCCTTGAGAAACGATGTACTGGCACTAGAGGAGATACAGAGGAGGTTCACAAAGTTGATTCCAGAGTTGAGGGGGTTGGAATATGAGGAGAAACTGAGTAGACTTAGATTATATTCATTGGAATTTAGAAGAATGAGGGAGGATCTTAGAGAAACATTTAAAATTATGAAGGGAATAGATAAGATAAGTGTGGAGAGGATGCTTCCACTGGCAAGTGAAACGAGGGCAAGAAGGCATAGCCTCAAAATTAGGGGGAGCAGATTCGCCCAGAGGGTTGTGAATCTATGGAATTCCATACCCAGTGAAGTAGTTGATAGTATTTCAGTAAATATTCTTAAGGCTATGATAAATTGTTTTTGAACAATAAAGGAATTAAGGGTTATGGTGAGAGGGCAGATACGTGGAGCTGAGACCACAAAAAGATCAGCCATGATCTGATTGAATGGCAGAGCAGTCTCACAGGGCCAGATGGCCTATTCCTGCTCCTAGTTCTTATGTTCGTATGTTCAAATTACTCAGAAATCAGATTTGTTTGAAATTCTTTAGACCATGATTAGTCTATTCCGAATGCAGTAACCAAACACTGGGGACTTAGAGGTAGACATTATTTACTTTAGCAAAACATTTGATAATGTTCTGCCTGGTAGACTAATTAGTAAAGTTAGGTCACATGGAACTCAGGGAAAGCTTGCCAATTGGATACAGAATTGGCATTACTGTAGGAGATAGAGGGTGACAGTGGAAGGTTGCTTTTCAGACTCGAGGCCTGTGACCAGCAGTCTTCCACTGGGATTGATACTGGGTCTAGTTTTGTTTTTCATTTATATAAATAATTTGGATGAGAATTTAGGAGGCATGGTAAACAAGCTTTAGATGATACCAAAATTGGCCAGTGAAGAAAGTTCTCTAAGAACTGCTGCCTCACAGCGCCAGAGACCCGGATTCAATTCCCACCTCAGGTAACTGTCTGTGTGGAGTTTGCACATTCTCCCCGTGTCTGCGTGGGTTTCTTCCGGGTGCTCAGGTTTCCTCCCACAGTCCAAAAATGTGCAGGTTAGGTGAATTGGCCGTGCTAAATTGCCCATAGTATTAGGTGAAGGGGTAAATGGAAGGGAATGGGTCTGGGTGGATTGCTCTTCGGAGGGTCGGTGTGGACTTCTTGGGCCAAAGGGCCTGTTTCCACACTGTAAGTAATCTAATCTAATCTAATCAAGATTACAAGGAGAACTTGATCAATTGGGTGAATTGACTGAGGATCTGAAAATGGAGTTTAATTTGGATAAATGCAAGGTATTGCATTTTGGTAATACAACCAAGGACTGAATTTATACAATTAATGGTAGAACCCTGTATAGTGTTGTAGAACAGAGAGACCTGGGGTTCAGGTACATACTTCTTTGAAATTTCCATCAGAGGTAGACAAGGTGGTTAAGAAGGCATTAGCATGCTTGCCTTCATTAGACAGATCTTTGAGTATAGGAGTTGGGACATAATGTTGAGATTGTTCAGGATGTTGGTGAGGCCTCTACTGGTGTACTGTGTACAGTTCTGATTGCCCTGTTAAAGAAAGGATATTATTAAGTTGGAGGGGGTTCAGAAAAGATTTACCAGGATGTTGCTAGGAAGAGAGAGTCTGAGATGTAAAGATAGACTGGTTAGGTTGATAACATTTTCACTGGAATGTAGGAGGTTGAGGGGTGACCTTATTGAGGTTTTAAAAATCATGAAGTACATAGATACGCTAAATGACAAGAGGCATTTGCCTAGAGTGGGAAGTTCAAAGTTTTGGGGCATATTTTTAAGGTGAGCAGAGAAAGATTTAAAAAGGACATGGGGGGCAACATTTTTTGCACAGAGAGTGGTTCGTGTTTGGAATGAACATCCAGAAAAAATGGTGAATGCAGATACAATGACAATGTTTAAAAGACATTTGGACAAGTTCATGAACAGGAAAGGTTTGGATGGATATGGGCCAGGAGCAGGCAGGTGGGACTAGTTTAGTTGGGAACATTGTTGGTGTGGGCTGGTTGGTCCACAGGGTCTGTTTCCATTTGTGATTTTGGAGAAAATTTGTAGCTCAGGTTGTGGATCAGATTGTAAGTTTGCTCGTTGAGCTGGTAGATTTATTCTCAGATGTTTCATCACCATGTTAGGTAACATCATCAGTGAACCTGTAGTGAAGCATTGGTGTTCTGTCCTGCTTGCTAGTCATCCGTCTTGGTTTGTTGTGGTAGATGATATCATTTCCAGTTCTGTTTCTGAGAATGGGGTCTAAATCTATATGTTTGCCAATGGAGTTCCAGTTTGAAAACAAAGACATGCATGAGAATTCCTGAAGGCCTGGTATTCAAAATGGAATTCCATTAACAAACATATAGCTTTGGACCTCATTTACTAACCTCTCAGAAACATAACAGGAAATGATATCACCTCTCACAACAAACCAAGACAGATAAATAGCAAGTGGGACAGAACACCAATGCTTCACCAGAGGCTCACCGATGATGTTACCTCACATGGTGATGAAACGTATGAGAACAAATCCACCAGCTCAGTGAGTAAACTTACATCCTGGTCTGTTTCCATGCTGTATGACTCGATAACTTTATCAGATCTAGCCAACATTAAGGCTTGGGTTGATAAGTGGCAAGAAATATTTGAATCACACATGCTCGGCAGTGATAGTCTTAACTAGGGAAGTCACGTAAGTTCTGTGCTTAAAGAACAAATGAGATGGCTGAGTGTTCTGTATTGAGTAACTTAGCTTATAATTTCATAAAGCCTGTCTATTATATACAAGGCAGAAGCCAGAACTATGATGGAATACTTTCCACTTTGCTGGATGAGAACAATTCTAATAATACACACACAATTTAACACGATCCAGAAGAAAATCCATTCAATTGACAACCTATTTACCACCTTAAACATTCACTCCATTTATCATCACACACTGTGGCTGCAACTTGTATCATTTACTGCAGGAACTCAGCCAGGATCCTTTAACTGCATCTTTCACACCCATAATGTTTATCATCTAGCAGGACAAGGGCTGCAGAAATCTGTGAATACCACTACCTAGAGTTCTTCCTCCAATACACTTTATTCTGACTTGTAAATATATCATTCAGTCGGAATTCCGGAACTGCCACCCAGACTACAGAGGTTGAAGAAGGTAACTCATTACTACTGTCAAAAGCATCTCACTATGGGCAAATGCTGACCTTGCCAGTGACACACACATCCCCTGAAGAATGAACAAACTTTTATGGAATTGGAAATCTCTGTATAGATTATCACAATAATCGATTTGGTCAGTTGTAACTACTAGAATTGTTTGTGGCTTGTGATGTTTCTCAGTCTTCCTATATTTGGATGGCTTGTAGTGAGGCTTGGAATTTGTAGAGCAAAGGTTCTGTTAGTTCCTGAAATTTGGTAAGCTTAGTCAAAGAGGTTTTGCCAGACTGAGAAACAAAAATGTTTAGTTGTGAATATTCTAAATGAATGATGTGGTCAAATATAGAACATAGAACATAGAAGAATACAGCGCAGTACAGGCCCTTCGGCCCTCGATGTTGCGCCGATCCAAGCCCACCTAACCTACACTAGCCCACTATCCTCCATATGTTTTAGGAGTTTGAAGAGGAGAAGAGGTGTACAAATGGAATACCAGAGTTTGGATCCTGGACAGTTAATGACAATTTTTAATGCAAATAATAGTAATGATTTTGAATTGTTAAATTGATTAGATACTCAATGCTGAAGAGAGAAAAAATATTATACCATGTGAAAATCCAGCATAACTTTGAACACCTGAGTCAGATGCATAGTTAATCTCCATGCCTTAAAAGAAGTGCCCAAGGTTCTCTGTTGCCTGCTCATAACTAAGATTACTTATTCCTAACTGTTATCCCAAGATTCTGATACATACAATCTCAATGGTGTTGACATTGTCCTATATTAGAATTGCAAAACAGTGAAGCATTTACTGCCATAACCAGTAAGTTGTCTAGAGTCAGCATTACTATGTGTTTGCACTTGATACTTTCGTCTTATTTTTGCTGTTGTTATGATTTACAGAAAGGCATATCCAAGGATTCCAAATTACTTCTGCACTCTGTTGCAAAATAAACCAAATTGCTGCCACACAAAGACTGATTCCCCACGTGCCATAAAATCAGAGGTTAAAATGTCCTTGTCCTGCATATGTTGCTCCTCACTAGGATATCCAGATTCTGGATCAGTGGTGCTGGAAGAGCACAGCAATTCAGGCAGCATCCGAGGACAGGCAAAATCGACGTTTCGGGCAAAAGCCCTTCATCAGGAATAAAGGCAGAGAGCCTGAAGCGTGGAGAGATAAGCTAGAGGAGGGGGGGGGTGGGGAGAAAGTGGCATAGAGTACAATAGGTCAGTGGGCAAGGAGATGAAGGTGATCGGTCAGGGAGGAGAGGGTGGAGTGGATAGGTGGAAAAGAAGCTGGGCAGGTCGGACAAGTCCGGACAGGTCAGGGGACCGAGTTTCTGGAGGTTAGAAGCTAGGATGAGGTGGGAGGTGTTCCCTAAAGCGCTCTGCTAGGAGGCGTCCAGTCTCCCCAATGTAGAGGAGACCGCATCGGGAGCAACGGATACAATAGATGATATTAGTGGATGTGCAGGTAAAACTTTGATGGATGTGGAAAGCTCCTTTGGGGCCTTGGATGGAGGTGAGGGAGGAGGTGTGGGCCGCACAGTGTAAATGTACGGAATAACCATAGTGCCTGTCAATGGGAGACACTGACTGAAAATCACATGAATAGCACTGCATTTACAAAGTGTGTTCTTCCAGGTAAATGTAATTCTCAATTTATTTTCAGCTTTGAAACCCTGATGTGGCCTTAATAACTTTACTTAACAATCAATACTAGCGGTGAGAATTGAATAGCTGTAAATTCTGCTTTCCTCAAAAAATAAAAAATGTTGAAGTTATCTGTCTGTGATCCCCATCAATAAAACTTGGATGTCTGTCCAACTGTTATTTGGTTTGGATTATAACCATTGTTTAAAAAACATCTCAAGTAGCAAAATGCTTCATGTTTTCTTTCTAAGTGGAATTATTTATATTGGGAAGATTGTCCATACTATAATATATTTGAGACGTTCCATTACAACTTTATCAAAATGACAAAAATATATGCTAATGCAATTGTTAAATTCTACCACTAATTTTTAATCTGCACTAGATAGCAAAGCTTATTCTTGAGGTGGCACTTCACTTTCTGTAGCAACATATTTGTCTTTGTCAGCAAAAGCTTGCCATTTCAGACTATTTTCTATGAACAAAGTAGGAGTTTTCCAAGAAACTGACAAGTCATAACTCTGATGCAATGTACAATTCTGTTGTACACATTCATTTACTACAAATTGCAGTCCTGGAAGTAAATTTCAACAGTATGCGTTACTGCAAGAATTTAACATATTCCTCTAAAACTTTTAACTGTTTCATTAAATTTTAGAGTAAGAATTTAATCAAAATGCAGTAAAGAAGGCATAGCTCACTGCTCTGTAAATGTTGGTCTTGATTTTACAGGACTCTAACCCTCAGCTATAAATGTGGTAGTGATCCCAATTGGACTTTAAAGGCAGAATTTTGCTGATTTTAATGAGACAGAAATAGAGACAGGTGAAGAAGATTAGATTAGATTAGATTACTTACAGTGTGGAAACAGGCCCTTCGGCCCAAGAAGTCCACACTGCCCCGCCGAAGCGCAAACCACCCATACCCCTACATTTACCCCTTACCTAATACTACGGGCAATTTAGCATGGCCAATTCACCTGATCTGCACATCTTTGGACTGTGGGAGGAAACCGGAGCACCCGGAGGAAACCCACGCAGACATGGGGAGAATGTGCAAACTCCAGACATTCAGTCGCCTGAGGCGGGAATTGAACCCGGGTCTCTAGCACATGTCCACTGGGCACTTGCTTTTAAACACAAAATCAGGCCATTTGCCTGACGGATAAAATTCATCTGAAAGAGTTATAGACAGGTTAACTGTGTGAGAAAAAGTTGGCTTATTGAGTATAATGTGGAAAAATGTGAGGTTATCCACTTTGGTAGGAACAATAGAGGAACTAAATATTCAAAGTTTGTGAGAAGATTTGTAGCTCGGGTGCTCATTGTTGTGGTTGTGTTCGCCGAGCTGGGAATTTGTGTTGCAGACGTTTCGTCCCATCTAGGTGACATCCTCAGTGCTTGGGAGCCTCCTTTGAAGCGCTTCTGTGATCTTTCCTCTGGCATTTGTAGTGGTTTGAATCTGCCGCTTCGGTTGTCAGTTCCAGCTGTCCGTTGCAGTGGTCTGTATATTGAGTCCAGGTCGATGTGCTTATTGATTGAGTCTGTGGATGAGTGCCATGCCTCCAGGAATTCTCTGGCTGTTCTCTGTTTGGCTTGTCCTATAATAGTAGTGCTGTCCCAGTCGATTTCATGTTGTTTGTCATCTGCATGTGTGGCTACTAAGGATAGCTGGTCGTGTCGTTTCGTGGCTAGTTGGTGTTCATGGATACAGATCGTTAGCTGTCTTCCTGTTTGTCCTGTGTAGTGTTTTGTGCAGTCCTTGCATGGG
>NW_025214724.1:0-32517 GCF_004010195.1 Chiloscyllium plagiosum | reverse complement strand
CCGGAAGCGGCAGATTCAAACCACTACAAATGCCGGAGGAAAGATCACAGAAGCGCTTCATAGGAGGCTCCCAAGCACTGAGGATGTCACCTAGACAGGGGACGAAACGTCTGCAACACAAATTCCCAGCTCGGCAAACACAACCACAACAAACTAAATATTATTTAACTGTTGAAAGAACATGCATGAAATCAAAAAGTTAACATTCAGGTACAGGAAGTAGTTAGGAAGACAAATGGAATGTTGACCTTTACTACAGGAAATATAAAAGACTTGCTACCACTGCGCAGGGCACTTTGTGATCACACCAAGAATACTATGTACAATTTTGTTCTGCTTGTTTAAGGAGGGAATATTTGCATTGAAGGCGTTAAAATAAGTTTCCCTAGGTTAATTGTTAAGATTAGGGAATTGTTTTATGTGAAAGGTTGAACAGTTTGGGCCTGTAATTCTTGGAGTCAGGTGGAATGAGTTGTGAATTTAATGAATGAGTGTGATCCTACTGAGGAGGCTTGACAGCTTGGATGCTGAGAGACTAGCGGATATTGGTTCAGAATGAGAGAGTTGCTCATTTTAAGTGATGGTTCTTGCCCTCTCCAAAACACCTCATATTTCCCATTATATTCTGTATGTCATTTCAGATTACCCATTCCCCTTTCATGTCCCTATCTATCTCCTAAATCTAATCATCCAGTATCCACTATGCATAGGTCTCAGGGACCATGTAATAGCAATCGGAGTCTTTTGAAATGATTATTAAAAATAACACCTTGAACAGTTTAATAAACCATATTTTTCAAAAGCTTTTACTTAATGAAAAATAACTTAAATTACCTCGTAGTCTATCCATTGTTGAATTCTATTCATTAACTACATCAAAGATAGATAATCCTTGACTAACTTCTTAACACCATCAGTCAAACTTGAACACAGCTTCAGCTAAGAGTTTCTGTCTTGTTTAGAACTCATTAAAAGAAACTATGTTGACCTCAGCTGTCAAAAAAAAAGACAATGAAGCCTTTTAAAATACAAAAATGGATTGAGCATGTTATTCAGATACACCAGATGTCCTGTCAATCAAAGCAGTCACAGAGCAAATATATTGGGGTTTCTAAAGAGAAAGAAGGATTTTTCTTTTTCAAATTTAAAGGGCTGAGGACTTTTAAATTATTTCTGGTCATCATAACACAAGAATTCTAAAATCTTTTGCCCAATAGGAACAATCATTAATGCATCTCTGTATTTACACCACGTTAGTCAACCTAATGGTTGGCACGATGGCTCAGTGGTTAGCACTGCTGCCTCACAGCAGCAGGGACCCAGGTTCAATTCCAGCCTCAAGTGACTGTCTATGTGGAGTTTGCACATGCTCCCCACATCAGATTGGGTTTCCTCCACAGTCCAACGATGTGCAGGTTAGGTGGATTGGCTATGCTAAATTGCCTATAGTGTTCAGGGTTGTGTAGGTTAGGTGCATTAGTCAGGGGTAAATATAGGGGAGGGCGAATGGGTCTAGATGGTTACTCTTCAGAGGGTTGGTGTGGAGGTGTTGGGCTGAAAGGCCTGTTTCCACATTTTGGGATTCTATGATGATTACCTTTCCAGAGCAAAGCTCTATAATCAGTCCAACTTACAAGGTAGCATCTAATAATGATATTTTACACTCTACTCTCAGAATATTCTAGATTCCTCAGCAGGTTTCCCATGGAATGCATGAACTGTTAAAATGCACCCACCTCTATAAAAATATCCTAAGATAGAAAAATCTAATTTCTGCTGGGGCTGTCAATGATGATCTCATGATCCAAGTATTTCTGACCTATGAAATGGCTATTAGAAAATAGTTAGAGGCTGGGAAGGCACTGAAAATTCAAAATGGAGAACAAGATAATTGATATTCCCAACCGCAATCCTATCTCCATAAAGGGACAAAAATCTGAGCCCAAATTTATTTCTCTCCCTCTCTCACATTTGCTTTGTCATCAGAAATTGTTTACAGAAAGAAATGCTGTGATAAAATAGTTCATATATCATTTTAAAATATTCAAAGATGTAGAAGGAAGTTTTTGAGTTGCCATGGGGTTGTTTTCTAAAAATGTAAATAGGATCAGATTCCAGCGAAGTGGTCTGTTTCTGAAAGAAATACCTGGATGATATTTAAAACCTGTATCACTATTGGATATACAGGGGAGTGAAACAAATTGGCTTGATTCCAGTAGCTTCAAACCAGTTAGTCCAATGCCAAGTTTTTAATCCTCACGTTTGGTTTGCTTGAACTGAAAAATTCGGCCCACCAATGTCTCTGCTTGTGCTGCTGAACGTAGCCATTTTGTCGTAATCAAAGATAACAGACCTTCCAAATTTCATTTCTTCCCTGTCGTGAATCATGCATTCAATGTATAGCAACCTCCCTGCTACCAGTAACATGTCTAATACTGGAATGATGTTTGGAGGCTTGTGTCCTAAAAATCTATATCTTTCTTACATAGGCTCTTTAAAATTCCAATTTAAATAAAATAGTTGCCTAAGAAAAGAAGATCCCAAATGTTAACTTTAATGTCAGGATCAGTTTGTCTTTAATTTAACCTTTAGCAGATAATTTTCCAATTGAAACATTGTCACTAGGAAGGAAAGAAACAAAAAGAAAGAGATTGTGGGGAGCGTATCTCACCTCATGTGGGCAATGACAAGAAAGGTGGGAAAATAAAGTGAGAATTTTGACATACTTTATTCTAATTTTTCCCTGGCAATGGCAACTTTGAAATCTTGCTAGTGAGTGGCAACTACTTGTTTTCTGTTCATTTCCATGTTATTAATGGTCCAATACACCCTATTTATTCACCATTTCCAATTCTCCTCATCCTTGGGAAATGAGCTGGTGTAAATTTTGACATGTAAAACAGAATAGGTACTTGACAGCTGCACCCTGTCAACTTCTTGTCACAGCCATCATCCAACTATGTCTTCAGTTGATTTTCCTCCATGTTCCATTGACGTCAACCTCTCGACCCTTTTTACATGCCAATTAACTGTGGCAAACCAACACCCTCACTACTTCTTCAGTCCTGCTCTTGGACCAACTCGCACATTATTTCAGTCCTTCAATACTTCATTTTGAAGCTCAGGAAATCTACACATTACATGCTTCTTCCAAGTCGCTGCACAAAGGGACGCATATGTTTCTCATGCATGGGTACAGGTTGCATCTTATGGCCTTTAGTTTGCTTTCTTAGTGCTCACTCACTTTGTGCTCACTTGGATGCTTCCACCAGTTCTTTTTAGAGTACATGATCTTCAGCACTTGGTGATAGGCTGAGCCTCTGTATCTGGTATTGCTCTATAGTGCAGAGGGAGAGGTAGGTAGTTTGTCGTGATAGAAAGCATTGAATAGTGAAGGTCTGTGGACTTATCAGTGGACAGCATCGTGCTACTTGCAATGTCAGACTTGCAACCTGTGCTAAAAATGTACACAGAAAACATACTGTATATGCTTCAAACAAATGGCTATGCCCAAAAATCAAAGGAGAGTAAAACCCATCTACTGGGGTCAAGGGTGATCCAGTCAGTAAAGGAGTCTTGCCACAGTCAGTGAAGAGGCCCATCCAATTCTACTTCAGTGAGTTGATATTGCTTAATTATTGAGTCCAGGGATTCATTATCTTGCAGTTCAGCTCGGTCAGGGTGTTGTGGAAATGTGCAAGGTGAGCAAAGTCTCCGGTAATGAGAAAAAGGGAGAAATTGAATCTGATTGAAATGGATGAAAGAGCAGAAGAGGTGGTGAGTTGTCTCCACTGAGTGGGCAGTAAGCGCAGAAATCAGGAGGAATTAGTACTTTAGGGGGATGAGGTGGGTGAAAATTATTGAGTGGACAGGATGCATTCAATAATGAGAGATGTAGTCCATGAGCCTTGGTGAGAGATGTGTGCAGTGACAGAGTTAGTGTGAGTGGTGGCCCTGTGAGTGTAAGGTAGCAGAGGGAATATGTTGGACCTTACCCTCATGGAGCACAAGAGATCTTCCACCTTTTTTCTGCAACGTTGAATGTCCCATTTCCCCTGGAACACAGCACTGACCTGAGCCACTTTATCAGTCCAAGCTGACTGTGTCTGGTGGTGTGGATTCTTGCAGCAATCAGAAGAAAAAGGTGCGCCCACCACCCTATTCACAAATACTTCCAAGTCTCTGCCAACAAAGCAGCTGTGAGTTTTCCTTTCTGCATGGGCCAAATCCTCAACAATAATTGTGGAGCATTTCAATGTGATAAGCAGAACAGGGTTTGCAGTGTCTGAAGTGCTGAGCAGCTGGACTGTAAGTATGACACCAGTGGCATCAATGTCGCAATGTTCCAATATTAGAAAGCATTTCTGCCTTTCCTGCCAGGCAATTCCCTGAGAGGGAGCCTGGTTGTGTCAATAATGAGGTGAAGAGTGGAAGTTTGCATGAGAAAAGTCACCTGAAAAATAGCAAACTGGGGATCATGAATTTCATTCAACAAAACTCTTAAACTGAAAATGCAAAATTCTATCCTGCATTTGTATACAAATTTCTTTACAGCCTAAGAAGTGTATTCAAAGCATAAGTGCAGTTGTAGAAAATAAAGCAACCAACCTGTGCACAACATTTCCCTGAACAGCAATGTGATTATGAGCAAATAAACTGGCAATGATATTGAATTGAGGTATAAATATTGGTCAGGATAATGAAACAATTTCCTCTGCTTTTTATTGAAATAGTGCCATGAGATCTCTTACACTCATCTGAAAAAGCAAATTGAGCTTTGGTTTAGCAACTCGTTCAAAAATAGCCTTTCTGTCCTCTTAACTCTGGAGGCTCAGCGAGATTTTAAGCTTATATTTCTGCAGCAAAACTTAATATTAGTGCAAGGCAATGCCTCTGTCTATCCTGAGGCGTTGATGTATTACTAACCTTTCAGTATTGAGAGTCAAAATGCTGGAATTCCCTTCCTGACAATGCCGTGGATGTATCCACATGACACAGACTGCAGCATTTCCAAAACCTGACTGACACTACCTTTCGAATGTCATTAGAAATTACCTGCCCAGCCGTGCTTGCAGCCCATGAACAAATAAAACAAAACTGATGGCATGCCATCAATTAGGACTTCGTGTGGTAGATGAAATTTTTTAATCTCTTTCATAACTTACATTTTCCCATGATATGACAATTGCAAAAGGATCTGTCACACTGGACAATGAAAACACAATCTGAACAAGGCTGAGCTGAAAAAGGAAATAAAACAAGCTTTCTGGAGTTTTGCTCAGCCACAACCAATGCCCTTTCCAGCAGATGCACCGCAACATCAGTCAATAAGAATCATGTAAGTTCACACAAGGCCACTTCAGTTGACACTTCATTATTACTCAGTAGCTTCCCCTTTTCCCACAGTAACCATGACCACCAATAGTTCAGTTTGCCTAAAACACCATTCTCTCAATTTAAATTTAAAATAAAAGAAAATTTCATCCAATTAAAACAGAGTCTTCAATTCATACTGCCAGAAAATAGGGAAGTATATAATCCTTGATTGAGAATTAACACAATCTCATCAGAATTAAGTGCCACTGGCTGACAAATGATGCCATTGTTGCATTGGTACACTTTGCCATGTGTGCCTAGACATGATTCGGAGATGCCGGTGTTGGACTGGGGTGTACAAAGTTAAAAATCACACAACACCAGGTTATAGTCCAACAGGTTTAATTGGAAGCACACTAGCTTTCGGAGCGACGCTCCTTCATCAGGTGATTGTGGAGGGCTCGATCGTAACACAGAATTTATAGCTAAAATTTGCGGTGTGATGTAACTGAAATTATACATTGAAGAATTGATTATAATTGAAGAATTATACATCAATTCTTCAATGTATAATTTCAGTTACATCACACTACAAATTTCAGCTATAAATTCTGTGTTACGATCGAGCCCTCCACAATCACCTGATGAAGGAGCGTCGCTCCGAAAGCGAGTGTGCTTCCAATTAAACCTGTTGGACTATAACCTGGTGTTGTGTGATTTTTAACTTTGCCTAGACATTGGTTCCTTCCAGCCTTCAGCAAATTAAGCCATTCCTTTTTCATAACAACAGCATGTTTCATCTTCATATTTCTGGGACAGAATGGCAGTATCTGATTGCCCCCAGCATAAGATCATAAGACACAGGAGCAGAAGTAGGCCGTTCAGCCCATCAGGTGTGCTGCACCATTCAATGAGATCGTGGCTGATCTGATAATTCTCAATTCAATTTTCCTTCTTTAACCCCATTATCCTTTATTCCTTTAATGATTAGAAATCTGTCTTTCATAGCTTTGAATATACTTAATGACCCAGACTTCTCAACCCTCTTCAGTGAAATTCCACAGATTGACTACCCTCCTCATCTCTGTCATAAATGGATGACTCCTTACCTGAAGATTATGCCTTCTGATCCTAGAACCTCCCACAAGAAGAAATAACCTCAGCATATCTACCTGTTAGTCCTCTAAGAAAGTTGTGTGTTTCAATAAGGTCACCTCTCATTCTTCTAAATTCCAATGAGGGCAGGCCTAACCCACTCAACCTTTCCTCATAAGACAGTCCTTCAGCCAAGTGAACGTTTTGAAGATTGTCTCCAATCCCAGTAAATAAAGGGACCAAAACTCTTCACTGTTCAAGGGAAGTAGAAGACTACATTCCATTTGCTTTCCCTATTACCTCCTAAAAGTGGATGCTGACTTCTTGTGATTCATGCACTCGAACCTCCAAATCACTCTGTGCTGCACCTTTCTGCAGTCATTTCCACGTAAGTAATATTCAGTTCTTCTAATTCTTTCTGCCAAAGCCCACTTTCCACACAATATTCCATCTGCCAAGTTTTTGCCCATTCACTTAACCTGTCAGTATCACTCTATAGACTCCTTATGTCATGCTAACTACTTGCCATGCAATTTTGGGTTACCTGCAAACCTGGTGAAAATACATTCATTTTCTTTTTTCATGTCTTTAACATTTATTGTCATTCGTTATGACCCCAACACATACCTTTGGCACTCCATTAGTTATGGGTTGACTTCCTGAAAATGCCTATTCTTCCTACCTCTGTCATTTGTTGCTTAGCCAATCCTGTATTACATCCTTCATGATATACTCTAATATTTTCCCAATAACAAATGTTAGGATAACTGGCTTATAAATGCAAACATTTTTTGTCTCCCTCCCATTTTGAATAAGGGTGATGTTGAGAAACTTCTAATCCTCTGGGACTTTTCCAGAACCTAAGGATTCCTTTAAGTTTTCTACCAGTTCAGTCACCATTTCCGCAACTATTTTCTCAAATATTTGAGGACACAATCCATTGTGACCAGGGAACTTAGCAGCCTTTAGCCCCATTAGTTTCCTGAATCCATTTTCTCTCATGACAATTATGGTGCTTATTTCCTCCATCACCCCGGTCTTAACCTCTTGATTACTTAGTAAGTTTGGAATGCTATTTGAGGCCTCTACTTTGAAGAGTGATGCAAAGTATTTATTCAACTCCTCTGCCATTTATAGGCTCCCATCTCTTCTGTTAAACTCCTTTATCAGTTCACTCCAACCAATTCTGCTCTCATTTCTATGTGAACTATCCTTATTTTAAGTTTAACATTTCTGATCCAGATTCTCACTTTCAAACTGAATTCTTAATTCTACCATGGTATGGTTACTGTCATCTGTGAGATCCTTTATTCTGATATCATTTATTAAACCTCCCGCATTATACATTAACCAATCCAAAATAGCAACATCCCTTGTATTATTCTTAACATATTGTTCGAGGAAACCATCCTAAATATATTCTATAAGTTCTTACTCAGCCAATTTGATTTTCCCAATCTACATGATTAGATTAGATTTGATTTTATTGTCACATGTACCCAAGTACAGGAATACAAGAGGTCAGTGAAAAGTGCAAAGAGTCGCCGCTATCAAGCGCCATCTCAGAATATCACACAGAGAGCAGAAAATAAAGAAAGGAATAAAAGCACGTGGCTCCTGGCTCTCCCTCCTGATGCTGGAAATCAGCCGGGCCCTCCACCACCTTCGGGGAGCCTAGCAGGGTCCTGGGTCAGGGCTTCACCTGCCACCACTGCCATGAGTCCTGAACCAGGCACACCAACGCTACCACCGCAGCAAACACCACCTTGCCAGTATCTGTGCCAAAACATAAAGAGTAAAGTTACCATGATTAATGTATTTACATGATCATATTGTTTTTTGATGTATTCTCTGTCTTCAAAACAGCTACTGTTTGGGGCCTATACACTACTCCCACTAGTGTCTTCTGCCCATTGTTATTTCGTATATCCACCTGTATGGATTCTACATGATCTGATCCAAGATCATTTCTTGCTGATATGCTAATTATATCACATACTAACAATACAACTCTGCCACCAATTTCTTTCTGCCTGTCCTTTCAAAAGGTCACAAATACCCCTGAATGTTTAGTTCTGAGTTTCGGTTTCCACATACTCAGTGGTTAGCACTGCTGCCTCACAGCGCCAAGGTTCCAGGTTCAATTCCAGCCTTGGGCGACTGTCTGTGTAGAGTTTGCATATTCTCCCAGTGTCTGCTTGGGTTTCCTCCAGGTACTCCAGTTTCCTCACATAGCCCAAAGATGTGCAGGTCAGGTGAATTGGCCATTCTAGATTGCCCATAGTGTTAGGTGCACTAGTCAGAGGGAAATGGGTCTGGGTGGGTTACTCTTCGGAGGGTCGGTGTGGACTTGTTAGGCCGAATGGCCTATTTCCACACTGTAGGGAATCTAATCTAATCCAATAGCCATATCTTCATAATGGCTATGTACCCATTTGTGACAATTTGTTTTAGTGTTATGAATACTATGCATATCCTCGTGAAGAGATATTAATCTTGTCTTTCTACTGGTTTTCTCCCTATTTGCTGGTCTTATTTATTTATTTTTAAATTGTCATTTACTATTTCTTAAAACCTATCCCATTACCACCCATATTTGACCTTTCAGCACCACCTTGGTATACACTGCTTTGAAGCCAATCCAACACATCTCTCTTCTCTCATTCCCACGATAGATTTGTTCCTAATCTATTGCATGACCAACTGTTGCAGTTCTGATGTGAAATTTTGGCTTTTACTGATCCAGGCAGAGCCACTTCCCTTTTTAATTCTAAAGCAGGAAGAAATTTGTCTTGCTTCGACAGTTCACCCCAGAACAATAAACCATAATTACCTGACCGGGACGTGAATTGCTGATCTTCTTATGCTTGTATACTCTGTCACTTCCTGTCCTATTCTGGGTAGCATTGTGAAAATAGTTGTTCTACAATGTCACAAAATCCTATTGCTTTGCAAGCTTCCATTACCCCTCCTGAACCCTACCCGTATCCCAATTATTTTAAAATCTTCTCTACAGCCCTCGCTATTCGACTTGACTTGACTCTAGTCCCAGCATTTTTCAAGTGAAGGCCCATTCAACTGGAACAGCTCCCTTCCACCCGAATATTTGTGCCAGTATCCATTAAGTGAAATGCATTCCTTTCACACCAATATTTATGTCTTGCATTTAACACTTTTTCTTGATGTATTCGATGTCAGTTGTCTGCAGCTCAAGTAGTAATCCTGCGGTTATCAGCTTGGATGTTCTGTATTTTAGTTTAGCTTACAATTGTTCAAAATATTTCAGCCTAACCTCCTTTCCAATGTTATCAATGTCATTAGTATCAATGTGGGCAACAGCAATTGTATCCCTTCCTTCCTGCTCTAAGTTCCTCTTTAGTCTCAAGGAATTGGCTCTAATCCAGGCACCAGTAAGGCAACACAGCTTTTAGGATTCATGTGCATAGCTGCAGGGAATAATATCCATCCCTTTAATTATAATCAGTACTACATTCTTTTTTCCTTCTCCTACATATGTGACTCCCTATGCAACGGTGTCGTGGTAAAGTCGCTCATCGTCCCTACAGTCTCCACTGTCATCCACACATTTTTTTCCCTCTGAAATCCTTAAGGCATTCAATTCCTGCACTTTACTATAAGTCACACTGGGTTGGCTACTTAAATATGTTCACTTCCAGCTTGTTCCTAATTAGACTGCTCTTTTAATGCACTTCTTGAAAGTAAGCCTTCTCGAAGCTCACAACTACAGATTTTACAACTGCTAATTGCTCTTAAAGAAAATTAGAAATTATAAATTAGATTTGCACAAGTTGATTTTGTTAGAAAGTGTCGAAAACGAAAATGCATTCACTGACTTCCATACTCTCATACCTTTTCTTCTTTTCAATTCCAACACCTTCCAATCTCCACATTTACATTGGTCCTTTAAATCTTGGAGTTGTGATCACAATATATAAGGATTCAGCTCATCTGTTGCTACGAAGTTGATGCTAACTCCAGGAGTAAAATGGTAGTGAATGTCTTCATTAAAATAGCACTGATACACATACTGAGCTTATTTCCAGATATCTCATCTGATACTGATACACCCTCAATCCCAATGTGCCACCAAGTCAATAAAATGGTTTTCATACAAATCTTTGACAATGAAGAACTTCATCCTTTTATGATTTTGATTTGGCCCCAAATAAAGTTTTTGATACTAAATCACTGAAATGCTCAGCTTTAGTGTTCCTAAGCAGCAGGAACTTTATTTTTCAGCATCTATAAAATGTTAAAAGAGAAAAAAATGTTAAAAACCCAAATGCAGTAAAGATAGGCGAGGTGCTTGTAATTTTGTAAAAATAGCAGTAAGTAAATGAAGTTATTAATGCTTTTTTAAAAAAGAGATTATATATATATTATAAACTCTTTAGTTTAATTCATTCAAGGAATATGGGCATTGCTGTGTCAGCCAAACTTTATTGCCAATTGTTCAATGCCCTGAAATTGTTAGTGTAAGCTGTCTTCTTAAACCATTGCAGACCTGGAGGTGTAGGTACACCCACAGTGCTGTTGCGAAAGGAGCTCCAGGATCTTGACCAGTAACAGTGAAGTGAGGTGGTGTGTAGCTTGGAGGGAACTTGAATGTGCCTCGGTTGCCCTTGTCTTTCTTGGTTATAGAGGTTGTGCATTTGGAAAACTGTCGAAGAGATTTGTTGAACTACTGCATTGCATCTTGAGGATGACACACACTTCTGCCCCCATGCATACATGACGATGGGAGTAAATGTTGAAAAGTAGTATTTGGGTGCCAATGAAGTACATTGCTTTTTCCTGAATGGAACGAAGATTCCTGAGTGCTGTTGGACCTGTGTTCATCCAGGAAAATTGAGAGTATTCCAAACTCCTGACTTATGCCCTCGACAGGTTTTGTAGACAGGTTTTGGGAAATTAGAAGATGAGACACTTGCCACAGAACTCATAGGCTTTGACCTGCTTTTCCAGCCACAGTATTTATCTGACTGGTCCAGTACAGTTTCATTGATGGCAATGCCATTGAACATCAATGGGTAGAGATTGCAAAGTGCTGCAATGATAGTGCTTATTGGTTCTAGAAACGTTTTCTGTTCAAGAATATGTTGAATCGTGGTCCAGCTGAAGTTGGGCCTCAGCTTTTAGTCAAATTAGTCTCGTCAGCTGAAGATTGTTGCAACACAAGCTAGGATCACTTTGCTAACTCAAGAGAAATCTGTGTTGGTTTGTTGCAATTGCCTCAGTTAAGTTCAAGGAACTAAGTTGGAAAGAGCGATTGAAAGTGAGAATCGGTGATCTGAATACCTATAAAGGCTGGGGAGCCCTGTTTAAATTTTGATAGGACTGGCCTCTCACTGACAGATAGGGAGAAGTGAGTAATGCAGATGCTGGCAATTAGAGTCAAGATTAGAGTGGTGCTGGAAAAGGCTTTTTGACCAAAACGTCAATTTTCCTGCTCCTCGGATGCTGTCAGACCTGCAGTGCTTTTCCAGCACCACTCTAATCTTGACTCTCACAGACAGATGTGGAAGCTGCGGAAGCTTTTTTTTTAATTTAGCCTGTATTTCTAATCAACTTGTTCAGAGATATTATTACACACTTCTGGAGGAGGTGGAACTTGAATCCAGACCTCCCAATCCAGGGGTAATGATACTACCACTGCGCCACAACCTGAAATATCCTTATAAATTAAGTATGTTCAGTGTCTCCATTGTTCATCACTCACTGATTATGAAAAAGAAGCTTTAACAAGCATGAAGTCCCTAATTCAGATACTCAGATGATTGCCTGGTTGGTTGAAATGGACATTTGTAGATGGAGCAATGCCCACATAGATTGGACAAGGAAGTGATCACTGAGGAATACTAACACATTTGGCTGAAATTCCTGTCTTCCCTAACTTTCGGATCCATTATCTTGTTTAAAACTGAACAGATAAAAATACCATTCACCCATCAATACTTCTTGACATGCTTTAAAATAATGCTGCAGCCTTACATTTGATGTAAAATGAATGCCTGACTCACCTCCTCTACCTACACCTACATCGCACAAATTTACTACAGTTTTAATGTCATTAACTCATTGATCGCTTCCTGCAATCTTGAGTCTAGAAAGCAGAATGGATCAAGTTGCACGATCAGGCCAACATTAGTGTTTTCTGACAGCAGTGCTATTGCGTGTAGATTTGTGTCTGACTTAATATTCTCTCAGCTCTTGAATTCTATATTCAATTGAGTCTTTATTAATTTTAAATATATCTTGTTTCTTCTTAGAACTGTGCACATGAACAGGTAAAGCACTCGTTAGATTATAATATAAACTTCAGCAACATTTCCTGAACTGGATTTTTTTTACTCCCCTGCTGGCCGGTCTGAAAGTAGGAGGCTTGTAAAATTCAGTACATGGCCTTCTCACTACATACCCACCCACTTGTGTGAAATTTTAAGGAGGGCACTAGATGTGTTTAGTGACCTGTGGCAGGGACAAGCCACTGTCAAGATGGCAGTCTAATAGCTTGTGTCAAGCAAGGCATGGAGGGAGAACCTCTTACATGCATTACCTGTTCTGGTTAGCTCAGTCGGCTGGACCAACAGATTTGTGATAAAAGCAGCATGGGTTTAAGTCCTGTATCCGCTCAGATTACCATGAAGGATTTGCCTTCTCAACATCTCCCTTTGCCTGAGGTGTAGTGAGCCTGTAGTTAAAACACCATCAGTTATCCCTTACTAAGGATGGTCTGGAAAGATTATAGTGCCTTTATTTTTCATAGAATTCCTAGGAAGAGGCGATACAGCCCATTGATTCTGTACTGACCCTACGAAGGGCAACCCACCTGCCTACCCAATCCTGATAACCCCATGTTTAGCATGGCCAATCCACCTGACCTGCACATCTTTGGGCTGTGGGAGGAAACTGGAGGAAACTCATGCAGACATGGGGAGAACATACAAACTCCACATAGGTAGTCAGCCAAGGCTGGAATTGAACCCGGTCCCTGGTGCTGAAAGGCAGCAATGCTAACCGCTGCATTACTGTGCCACCCACTTTACTCTGTTTCATCAGAGCTTTGCCATCCTCAAGATCACACTTCCCATTTTACCAGCCCAACCCGCCAGGCCCAGCACTTGACGTATCTCAACCCTCTCACCAGGCCCCACCACTGTGATTCCAATATGTTCCTACCTATATTATCTTGGTGTCTGGCTGCAATGATGATTTCCATTTGGAACTGTCTGTAGTCTCACTTTCAGCCATTAGCCCTGCTTGACATTGCTGGGACTACAGAGGTGCTGGCTATCTGATTGGCTGGAAGCTCACTAAGGCAGAACTTCATGTTACTGAGAGGGACAAACCCATCTCCAGTCAATTAACAGTCAGTTGGAGCAACTGTTCTTTCCCTATGGTGGACTGTATCCCAACCACGCCCAGATACCAATCCCAATCCAGCCAGGTGATGTGGGGACGACCATTCCTTGTTAAACCTAGCCAATGGATTTCTAACAGCAACACAAAATTAAATTTAGGAGATCAGCAAACGTTTTAAGGAAATCTGATATTAATATAATGAGCCATCATTGTATATTTGACAAAATTGAAAGATGATCCTGATTACTCCATGCTTTAATAGTGCTGTGCTGTGGGTTGGAAGTCAAACAGAGATAAGTGGAAAAAAAATCAAACAAAATAGAAGAATGTTTGGCTTGGTGTGGTTACATCATAAATGCAATGAGGTATAGGACAAACTGGCTCTGAATTTGAGATTATGAATGGCATATTTGCAGTTTCATTGACTTAATTTCATGGGTGAATTACAGTGTACCATTAATGAAAGTAAGGAGTTAGAATAAATTTCCATAAAGCTTCAAAAGTGTCCATAATTCACAGATGGTAAGATTAGACATGTAATAATAATCAATTCTTTGTCAAAACCACCAAATCTTTGACCTCCAAGTCCCACCACATCCTGACTTAAACTGTCATTCCTTCTTGTTGAAAGTCTCATAGTGTAGGATCATTGGCTGTGTGCTAAAAGCTCTGGGTTCAAATCCCACTCCAGGACTTGATGGTTAAGGGCGGGTATACATAATGTGGTCAAATAGACTGAGTACCAACTTGTACCTTGTTCCAACATATGTCAATGGCAGACAGTAATAGCCGAAGAGATTTCTAGCTAACCATAACTTGAACAGGAATTACAGCCTCGAACAGTACTGTGCAGAGCTCCAGCAAACATGTGAAAATGTAGTTACAGCAGCACTTCGGTCTGCTTGGGGCTGTTTCAGTTGCATGAATCACCTGTCTCTATCCGCTTGTCAGCAGTAGCAAAATGTTTGATCCCTAGAGTAGATTCGGGAACTGTCTATTTGCCCTATCCATGGTAGATATTGTAGCGTTGTGTATTGGACCTGCCTTTGGGCAGAGAAATCAAGAAGATGACTTCTCGGACATTGGGCTCAATACTCCTGACTTCCTACAGAACAGCATTGTGAGAGCATGTACACAGCATTTTAACTTTGGTTACACTAATCTCAGCAAAGAAAAGAGGCTGCACTGTAATTGGCTGTACAAGTACAATGCTATGTATCTGTTAAATAAGCGGCACAGATGGCCAACGGACATCTTTTGTTAACTTTTCTCGGCAAGCTGACTATTTAGTGCAAAATTTCATGACAAGCCTTGTATCTTATAACACTGCATGCAATTATATAGTGGGTGACTTCTCCCCTGTGAGTTTCTTACCTACAACTTCAGCAACCAGGGTTTGAAAATAGGAATAGAATCAAACATTTTTGGCCACACCATTATTCCTCAGACTCGCGGAATGTAATTTTCACATAATTAATTTTAAAAACCAAGATTCTCAAAGCCACTCACACAATTGTTGAGAAAGGTTATAATTTTGTTAAAACTATGTCAAAATAAAAGTAAAGGTCTTCTGGAAGCCTGGAACGCCAACAGAAAGTGCTGCAGAAACTTGGCAAGTCTGGCAACATCCAAAGAGAGAGAAGCAGAGTTAAAATTTTGAGTCCTGTGATCCTTCATCAGAACAATTCTGACAAAGGGTCACTGGACTTGAAATCTTGACTCTTTGGTCTAGCTTTTCACTTCCAACTTAGTTAGCAGATAGCAGAACATTTCTTGGCTTGGAAACGTATCCCAAAAGGCAAGAGTTTCATTCTAGGCAGGTGATGGTGGAACGGAGTTAGTCTTGTCCCTCCCAGGTACAGATTGGGTAAGTCACAGGGCTTCTGATTTCTGAGTCAGGCTGTTTAAAAGGCATGCCTCCATTTTGTAGGACTTTATCCAAATTGGTTTTAAACATTATGCCCTCTAACCCTCAGACCTTCTCACCACATCACATGCCCACACGTGTCAACTCATGTCAATATGTTCACCCACACTAATGACACCTTATAACTGCCTATGCCAATGCATGCCTCTACTCATTCATATTAACTCCATACATCACAATAACCAACTTAGCCACAAATAATGAAAATAGAAAGTGTTGACAATGGTGTTAAGAGTTTTGGATTTAGGTCCAGACCAATATTTTGGAGGGGCTGTGAGTCTCTACACCTTCATGAAATCCAGGCTACAAGTTGTCATAAGACCTTAGTTTACTTGATTTATCTGATAGTAAACAAAGAAAATTATACAGTGCAAGTGTTACAAACTTACAGAACAACAATCTGACTTGTAATGTATCTTTATGGAGTTGCCTGTAAGATGGCTGTCTATCATCAGTATGTCTCATGGCAAAGGTCACTTGACTAAGGAAGCCTGGATGGACATTTGCATATGATTACATTTCAATCCAATGATCCCCATTTTCGTAACAGGCATTATAATTGTAACTGTGAGTTACTCAAATTGTACACAATACAGCCAAAACCTCTTGTGCATTAACAACTGTTTATTATTCGAGTTATTTCCACTTTTGTCCATTTATTTAAACGCCAGTTTTTAGTGTGTTAGGGTCTTGTGATGGCACACATGTGCCTTGTTGGTTTTTCCTCTAACTTTGTTGGTCGGAATAATGTGATCTCTGGTTCTGTTTCAAAATTATCTTAGCTGACTCTGCCAATTTACACTGCTCCAGAAGAGACCTCTTCCCTTTATTTGCATTAGCTGTGTCAGACAAGGCAGCAGCTCCTTTGTGTTCCTGCAGTCAAAAGCTAACTCATTCTGTTCAGATCTCTGTTTGTCAGTCATGGGCTGCAAAATATCGGAAAATCTCTTCTGAAAACTTAGGGTTACTAGTTTGAGCTTTCAACTTGATTCTGCTCAGATGAGTGGTTTTAGCATTGTGTCTAATAACTGAAATTCCAGTTCTAACCGCCTCACCATAGCATTGAGCTCCAGGACTAAGCTGTGCACATTGTTCCCTTTGAGGGTTGGATCATATCTGCTGTAATTTTACACAGGTCTGTGAAACTCATAATGTTACAAGAAAACCGAGTTCCCAAATGGCACTTCATTTTCATTCTGTGCTGTCATCACAATACTTACAAATCATTGTTCTCCTTTAGACTTTGTTGTGACCCTAATGGGAAGAGTGCGCTGAAAATCAATCCTCACTATTCCTCAAGTTATCACAAGTATCAAATATGACTGACTCCAACCACAGTATAGGATGAAAGAAATTCAAACTAAGTTTCATCAGTGCACAAGAAACAAAACTTATTTATTATAACAAACTTATCCTCGTCTAGCATGGCAAAAGGAATGATTGATTACTAATATGCACACTTAAACTGTATTCCCTTTAAATCCAAACACACATACATTTATTCACAAATGGCAGCACGGTTTCAGGAATTTCAGTGTGGAAAATATCGGTAAAAGGAACAAGGTTAGTGAATCAAGAGCCAAATCAAAAGGGATAGAATGAGCCTTATACTGTAAAATATATTCCTCGGAATCCAGTTGATGAAAATGTCAAATTAAACAGACATACAATCATAGCTGACAAATTCCATTATGCTACAGTAACATAATTTGTTTTCTCATAAATTGGAACTTAAAAAATATAATTTACATGTTTATAAATATCTTGTTTTGGACAGATGTTTGAGAGGAAAGTTATGTATAAACTTAGATATTTAAGATGCATTTCAATTAACCTCTGATTTGTTCATGTGCGGAATGGAGCAGAAACTGACACAGGCAAAGCCATTTGCTCCAACGACGAAGTGAAGACAGAGCCCCATACACAAACGCCATTACTGAAAAAACAGGACAAAGCAATCACGTTTAAAAAAAAGACATGTTCAATCAAAAGAGTGTGTTCAATGTTTCTAACAGCAACAGTATGAAATGCTTTGCTGTTTTATATGTTACATGAACATTACAGTATAAAGTTCAGGATTTACTACTTTGCTCAACATAATGGAAAATAAACCAGCTTAATTTTTAATACAAGTGAAATACTGCAGATGCTAGAATCTGGAATAAAACCAGAAAGTGCTGGAAGAATTCAGACGTCTAGCAGCAGCTGTGACAAGAGAAACGGTTAACAATTCAAATCACAAATGACTCTTCTCCAGATCTTCTTCAGTTGAATTTGACCATAGAAGAGAAAGGGTACATGCTACTCTTCACACATTTCCTTATTCCAGAGATGAGGAGGGTATGTTAGCAGCTGTAACACTCAGGTCAAAGTGATCAGACAAAGATCAAGAATAACCTCAGCTGGTATTGAACTGTACCTGACTAGTTGGCATTACCTTGCACTACACCCTTAGCCAACTGAGCTAACCAATTCCACAAGCTAATAACAATCATTGTTAAAAGCAGCAAATTCCTTACAACAGAATTATGGCAAGGTATTGGATAGTTCACAGTATAATTTGTGACTTTTACATGATCCATATATTAATTACAGGTTATTAGTGCAAGGACCATAGATATTATGAAGAAATTGGTGTTAAATGCCAGAAATATATAAATAGAAATAACGTGCAAAGTTATGAGGCGAGGGTAGGAAAATGTCACTAAATGATGATTCTCATTGAGAGACAACATGCTGAAACAATGGGCAGTCCTGCATAATAACATTACTGTGATTCTGTGGCATGTTGTTCTTTGCGTAACTATGTAAAAGTACTAACAACAAGTCAATGTCTATTCTCCGTTGGCATTGTAAAACCAGTTAATCCTGTCAATTTATGCTGAAGTCAAATGTTTATTTTGTGATAGAACACCAGTAGCCTGTTTCTATAATCTGATATACATAGCTGAAAGCTAACTGGTGGCAGGTAAGGGCTTGCTTGGTTGCATCTTATGTGCATTCAACCAATATAATACTTGTTCAAAAAGTCCAAATTCTTGGCTTTATCAAACAGAGATTGTTGACACGCTAAGATATTAACCTTTCCTACCAGTAAATGGCACAATTAGTCAAAGCTGTTGTTTTACAGCCAAATATATTTAAAGTGGAAGAATAAGATAGGGTCATGATGATGTAGTGGTAATATCTTCGGGCTAGTAGCACAGAGGCTAACTCTGAGAACATGGGTTCAAATTCTATCAAAGGAGCTGGTGAATTTTAAATCTGATTAATAATGGTGTTAATATGGTAACCATTGCCTATTAATATAAAACCCATGCAATGTCCATCAGAAAAGAAAATCTGCTGCCCTGAGCTGGCCACACCATTGTAGTTCATCTGAGCAAGCCACTGGGTTCAAGGACAACTAGGGATGGGCAGCAGATACTGAGCTCACATCCTATATGAAGAATAAATTATTCAGCGTTTGCCTTGCTGATAATGGCCAACTTTGCACATTTCTGAACAGTGTGTTTTGCTTTCTGCAGGCTTTCTAGTGATTTTTACAAAATTAGTTGAGTAAGAATTCCAGTTTTGGCTAGCTTTCCCTCATGATTGACTTACAATCAGATGAATTTTTCTCAGATGGTATCTTGTAATTACAGCAAAATCACTATTAAACATAGGCAAAAGTGAGGACTGCAGATACTGGAGTTTAGAGTCCTGATAAAGGGCTTTTGCCCGAAACTTCAGTTTTCCTGCTCCTCGGATGCTGCCTGACGTATTGTGCTTTTCCAGCACCACAATCTTGTCACTATTAAACATGTTATTCTGCTGTAGTGTGAGAATTATAATTAGCCAAATAAAAGCTAAGTACTATAAATGCTAGGAATCTGAAAGAAGAACTGAAAGTGCTGGAGAAACTCAGAATGCCTGGCAGCATCTGTGGAAAGAGAAATTAATGAAATGTTTCGAGTCTGATATGACTCTACTGCATTATTTTCAGTTCCAAAGTAGTGTCATATCAAACATGGAATTGTAATTCTGTTTCTCTTTTCTCTCTCCATAGATGCTGATAAACCATGTCTCCTTGACCTATTGCACCTTAGATATGGTTGGCCATATAATTCCAGCATCCCTCCTTGATCATCATCCAACTGGATATGATTTTACTTAGCTGGTTTCTTTCTTCTCTATCCAGTTGTCCCTAGGAAGTCACCTGTAAAAGAGTTTCTTTTCCCACTTCTACAGTGTTGATAGTGGTTTCTCCAAGGATCTATACCTAATCCTTTTTTTTTCAACACATGCTGCACCTCTTTGACACCACCTGACAACATCAGTTTCCGCACGTACGTTGAACACCCTTAACTCTAACTCACTATCATTTGGCTTAATAGTGTCCCCTGACCCAAACTGGGCTCCAAGTTGTAACATTGCGTGCCCAATATACAATACAGTTTGGACAGATATTTTCTCTGACTCAATATCGTGAACATCAAAGCCATTATTTTCATTTCCTGCCACAAATGTTTTTATCGAGGGTGTGGTGCTGGAAAAGCACAGCAGGTTAGGCAGCATCTGAGGAGCAGGAGAATCGACGTTTCGGGCATGAGCCCTTCTTCAGGATGTTTTTAGCCACTGATTCAATCTCTCTCACTGGCAGATCTCTGAGGCTGATTGTTTACATACATTCACAACATCCCAAAGACCACCTGTTTTTACCTTTATTGGAGCTTCACTCTGATGAAGAAGAGAATGGCACTGGAATGTTTATTTGCAGATATCCATAAAAACTGTGTCTCAACAATCAAGGTTTAAGTCCTGGTGAAATATGTAGCTAGTCTGCATGCATTGTCTGGAATATGTGACAGTTGGAATGAAATTCAGCTTCTTTTGTTTAATCATCTTCCAAGCCTTAAGAATTGGATTGTTATACTGGATGTAGAGATACAGAACAAAGTTTCAACCCACCACCCACATGAAAGCTGCCACAAATGCATGAAATGAAGTGCTAACATTTTGAATTTAAAATATGGTTAATTCAAGCTTTTGGGAACAAGAAAACATAACATGGCAGCAATGGTTGTCTGTCAGATCAATGGCTAACTTTCAGTTCAGCAAAGGGAAAGGCAGCTGGGCTCATACAGTGGAATAGCAACAAAAGAACATACACGAGACAGACAGAAGGACGTTCAGGAGCCGTGGACAATCACTTGAGTTCCCAGAAAGAAAAGTACCTGACATATGGTTCAAACTGCAGAGCTTATGGAAAGCCCAATCACTGGGAAACGGTGTGTGGAATAAAGATCGAATAGGGCAAATGAGTTACGACATGAAGTAGATGGTGCAGCAGATCCCACAGAAACAAAACTCACTCAACCATTCAGATCAGAAAGAGGATGAGAAATAAGTCTACAACCCTAGAGGAAGCCAGATTTGCAGATTATGCAAAAATAAGACCATAAGACATGGGAGTGGAAGTAAGGCCTCTCGGCCCATCGAGTCCACTCTGCAATTTAATCATGGCTGTTGGGTATTTCAACTCGGTGGAAAGGCAAGTTGTAGGAGGAATACAAACAGCTTGTGGAGAGATAAGTGGGAAAACGTTGTCCGGTGGAGTATAATGTGGGAAGGTACAAAGTTAGTCATTTTTGAGAGCAACAGAACAGACTATTCTTTAAGTGGAGAAAAACTGCAAAAAGCTACAATATAAAGAGACTGGGGGTACATGAAACAAAAAGCTAGCACACGGGTGTAGCTGGTAACCAAGAAGGCGAATGCAATGTTAATTCTTATTCAAGGAGGTTCGAGTATGAGAGTAGGGAAGTCTTATTGCAACCGTACTAGGTGCTGGTGTGACCACATCTGGAATACTGTGAGAAGTTTTGTTCCCTGAAGCAGTTCAGAGAAGATTCTGATGAACAGTAATATGGAGGGATTTACTTATGAGCAGAGGCTTCAGGTTAGGACTCTACTCATTAGAGTTGAGAAGAATGAGAAATGATCTCATTGAAACATTTGGGTTCTTAAGGGGTTTGACAGGGTAAATGCTGAGAGGACGTTTCCCATCATGGAGAGTCTTGGTATAGTTTCAGAATAAAGGGGTGCCAATTTAGGACAGAGATGAGGATTTTTTTTCTCTCAAAGCGTTGTAAGTCTTCAGAATTCCTTGCCACAGAAAGCTATGGGGACAGATTCCTTGTGAATATTTAAGGCTGAGACAAATAGATTCTTGACGAGTAGAGGCTTCCAAGGGTTTTGAGCAAAGGGCAGGAAAGTGGACCTGAGGAATGTCATAATCCTATTGAATGGTGGAGCAGCTTCAATGGAGCGAACAGCTTACTCCTGTTCCTACTCTTTAAGGTCTTATTATGGTCATAAATCAGAAACCAACACTTGATACGATAGCACAGAGTAACATCACCCCCAGTCAGGCTATAGCAATAGGTCTTTACTGAAAATGTGAAGGAAAATAGTTGAGGAAAGTTATTTTGAAAATGAACAATGTTGTGCCAATACTGTATGAGGAAAATCAAATTCGACAGCTAAAAACAAACCAAAGGGATGCATAAAGGAAAGGATATTATATGGATGTTTTCCATCACTGAAACAATTTGGCCTGCTGTCTTAGGATTGGGTCATTGCAAAGAGCTATAGCATATCTCAGTAAACAATGTGATGAGAGTGGAGGCACATAATAGACCCATTGAAAAGTTACAAAGGTCCTGTACAAATGCATGCAGAATGTTTTGATGAGAGAGTTAGATAACTTAGATTTTGAGTATCATGACACGATTGACCTTGTGAAGAAACCTGGAGCAAGTGAGGACTGTAGATGCTCGAGATCACAGTTGAGAGTGTGGTGCTGGAAAAGCTCAGCAGGTCAGACAGCATCCGAGGAGCAGGAGAATCAGTATTTTGGGCAAGAACCCTTCATCAGGAATGAGGCTTGTGAGCCGAGGGGGTGGAAGATAAATGGGAGGGGGCTGGAGCTGGGGGAAGGGCTGGTGCAAGAGCTGGGGCTAGGGTAAGGGAGCTGGGAAAGCTCCAACTTACCAACTCTCAGCTACCTTCCCCCCAGCCCCACCCCCCTCCCATTTATCTCTGCACCCCCTTGGCACACAAGCCTCATTCCTGATGAAGGGCTCTTGCCTGAAACGTTGATTCTCCTGCTCCTTGGAGCAGCCTGATCTGCTGTGCTTTTCCAGCTCCACCCTCTCGAATAGTGAAGAAACCGAAGATTCTTGCCTCATGTAACATGCAATTAAATGAAAAGCTTTAAAGAGTACTCCAAAAGATGGAAGAACAGTCACTATCTATGTCAAAGAGCTTCTCAAATGGGTAAATTCCACTGTGGTAAGAGAGAAAATAAATGGAAGGCTAAGAAATTGCCTGTAATCCATATAACTTAATCAAGAAATAAAGTCCAATGACTATCCAATCCCAACACTGGAAATGATCACACAACAGAACTTCTTAACAAGCCTGAGGCCAGAGATAGCTACAACTGCAACATGAAGCTTGATGAGGAAACTTCACTCGTGACAACATTTAAATACACCCCTTGGTCAGTACAGAATCCTCCATCTTTTAGCCTTAAAATGATCACAGATTTTAGAGACCATTGCTGGTATCCAAGGATTTGTGACTGGTTTTCTGATTCACACTCTCTGCCCAATGTGTATTTTCTGGTAGTTCTCTACCTGACTGCTGGTCCTGTGTCTCTTTCATTCTACTTTGTTGCTAAAGAAGAATATCCTGTGCCTTGAAATGGTTGTACATTTGGTTTCTAGACAATCTTATTGACATTTGCACTCCAAGCATAGATTGTGCTCGGCATGATAATTTCCTGCATATTGGTGCTGCACAAAAATTTAGCAGTGCGATGCAGAATCTTGTTTCGTTGCTCGACATTTGATGAGCATGGATTTTATGATACATACCTTATATTCTGCTGGATTGTTTCAGCATGGATAGTGAGGTGGTGATGTGATATGAGTCACTCCCCACTTTGTGTACCTTGGAATTCTTTGCCAATGATTCTGTCATCAGACATTATTCGAAATAAATTGAATTGAATTTATTGTCATGTGTACCGAGGCACAGTGAAAAGCTTTGTCTTGTGAGCAATACAAGCAGATCACATAGTTAAGTAGCCTATATAGATAAGTAAATAATAGGTAAACAGCGGCAAAAAGAAAAACACAGGTACAGGTGAATGTTAAGAGTTTGTGAATCCATTCAGTATTCTAACAACAGTAGGGTAGAGACTGTTTTGAAACCAGCTGGTGCATGTGTTCAGGCTTCTGTATCTTCTCCCCGATGGTAGAGGTTGTAGAAAAACATTGCCAGAGTGGGATGGATTTTTGAGAATGCTAGTGGCCTTTCCTTGACAGAGGGCCAGGTAGATTGATTCTGTAGATGGGAGGTTGGCCTTTGTGATTGTCCGGGCCGAGTTCATCACTCTCTGTAACCGTCTCCGATCTCGAATGGTACAGTTGCCATACCAGGTAGTGATACATCCAGACAGAATGCTCTCGATGGCACACCTGTAAAAGTTGGCAAGGGTATTTGCCTTCGTGCCAAATTTCCTCAGCTGCCTGAGGAAGAAGAGACGTTGTTTGGCCTTTGTTACCAGTGAGACCACATGAAGAGCCCAAGAAAGCTTGTTGCGAATGACCACTCCCAGGAGCTTGACACTGTCCCCTTGTTCCACCTCTGTGCTGTTAATGTGTAGGGGGGGCATGAATAACATCCCGGCGAACGCTAATAATGAGAGATCCTTGATTTTGCCGGCATTGAGAGCTAGGTTGTTCTCAGTGTACCATTTTTCCAGGTCTTCCATCTCCCGTCTGTAGTCTGTTTTTGTTGCCATATGAGATTTGACCGACTATGGTGGTGTCATCAGTGAACTTGTAAATGGCATTAGTCGGGTATTTGGCGATGCAGTCATGGGTATATAGTGAGTACAGTATAGGGCTGAGTACACACCCCTGGGAGGCTCCAGTGTTGAGTGTAATTGAGGATGAAATATTGTCTCAAGTCTTCACTGAATGTGGCCTGTGGGTCAGGAAACTAAGGATCCAGTTGTAGAATGTGGAGCGTAGTCCAAGATCACTAATATTAGTAATCAGTCTTGAGGAGATAGTAGCGTTGAAAGCTGAACTGTAGTCAATGAATAGGATTCTTATATAGCTGTTCTTGGTGTCACGATGTACTAGGAAGGAGTGAAGGGCAAGTGTATGTCATCTAACATGGATCTGTTCGGCAAATTGGAGTGGGTCAAGAGTAATGGGAGGCTGGAGTTGGTTAATGCCATGACTAGCCTTTCAAAGCACTTCATGACCACCGAAGTTAGGGCCACTGGGTGGTACTCATTGAGACATGCTGCATGAGCCTTCTTAGGCATAGGGATGATGTTGGCCCTCTTTAAACAGACAGGGACAATGGCCTGCTGCAGGGAGAAGTTGAAGATGCCCGAGAAGATCTATGCCAATTGATCTTCGCATGTTTTGAGTGCATGGCCTAGTACTCCGTCGGGTCCCATCGCCTTCCTTGGATTCACACGGAGGAAATCTGATCTGACCCTATGATGCAGTGATTGTTGGGATAGGTTCATCAGGACTTATTGGAATAGATGTTACCTCTCCACTAAAATTGTGCTCAAAGCAAACATAGAAGGTGTTGAGAAGATTTGGGAGGGATATGTCATCGTCTGCTATCTTGCACTGTCTCTTTTAGAACCTGTGATGTCATTCAGTCCTTGCCATAGTCTCTGGGTGTCTGTCTGGGTCTCTAGTTTGGATCAGCATTGGTCCTTGGCTTTCTTAATGGCTCTGCTAAGGTCATACTTGGATTCCTTACATTTGAGTGGGTCTCATGATCTGAAGGCCTCACGGCTGGTTTTTAGCAGATTCTGCATGTCCTGATTCATCCAGGGTTTCATGTTGGGGAACACCTGAATGACTTCCTTAGTCCCCCACACACTTTCTGATAACATCTGTGATGGTGGTGGCATACTCGTCCAAGGTACCTGCGGACAGTTTGAACATGGTCAACTGATTCCAGACAGCACTGGAGTTGATCCTCTGCCTCCTCTGAAGAGCACTGGACCTGTATCAGCGAGGAGGTCTCCTGCTTGAGCTTTTGCCTGTAAGCTGGAAGAAGAAACACGGCACTGTGATCAGAGTTCCCAAAATGGGTGCAGGAGATGGAGTGGTAGGCATTTTTCATAGTGGCGTAGCAGTGATCAAAGATATTTGCTCTGTTATAGCTAATGAAAATGATGGTCATTGTTTCAGTGATGGTTGCATTCATTGTGTTGTTATGTCACTGAACAAGAGGAAACTTTGGAGAGTAATCTGTCACAGGGATGTATTATTTCCCATGTGTAAGCCCATTGCTAATTTTGTCCAAGCAATGGAAGCAATATCATGTGGATGTAAAAGCCCCCTTTGCTATTTAGGCTGGTACATTTGACATGCCTCAAATGCATGAGTCACTGGATATCCTGAGTCATCCTTGGCCAGTACACAGATTCACATACGATGTACACTTGTGCTTTCAATTCTCATGTGTCCTTGGTGCAACACAGTTGTATTTTAGCACAACGCTTTTGGTCTTAGCACCTGTTTACCCTTGAAAATGACTCACCATGGGCAGCATGGTGCCTCAGTCATTAGTACTGCTGCCTCACAGCGCCAGGGACCCAGGTTTGACTTTACCCTCAGGCGACTGTCTGTGTGAAGTTTGAACATTCTCGCTGTGTCTGTGTGGGTTTCCTCCAGGCACGCAGTTTCCTCCCACAGTCTAGAGATGTGCAGGTTAGGTGGATTGGCCATACTAAAGTTCGCATAGTGACCAGGATGTGCAGGCTAGTTGGATTAGCCATAGGAAAAAGCAGGGTTGCAGGGATAGGGTAGGGTCTGGATCTGGTTGGGATGCTCTTTGGAGTTAGCATGTGGACTCAATGGGTTGAATGGCCTGCTTCCACATTGTAGGAATTTTATGATTCTATGATATACCAAGTTTGTCACTATATGAGCAAATATTCTCTGGTACTTCCTGATTACTGTCAGACGATCCTTGTCTTTTGCAACACTTGTAATTGCTTATCTTCAGCAGTTTCCAACTTCAACTTCTCAAGCTCGTTCTGGCCAAATTGTAAGAGATCTGTCTTGAGAATGTCTTCAGTCTCTATTCTAGAGACACAGTCAAGGTGTTGATGAAACTGAAATTTCAAGGTCATCCATCATTATGATCAAAACTGAAACACCAATAAAAAGGAACAGAATTCAACCTACACCCAAGCTGGAAAAACCAACAACTTACTAATCAACAAGACAACATTAACATCACCAACATGTAGTGTAACAGCAACAATGATCCCACAAGTTAAAAAAGGTCATACAACACCAGATTATAGTCTAACAGGTTTATTTGGAAGCACAAGCTCTGAGAGCGCTGCTCCGTCATCAAGTAGCTAGTCCTGATTGTTGGACTACAATCTGGTGATGTGTAATTTTTAACTTTGTCCATCCCAGTCCAACATCGGCACGTCCACATCATGCCCATCAAGTAAGGCTGTGTTTAAAGGATGAAGCACAACTCATTTAATACCAGGAGCACTATGCACAACATCACTGGGCAGCATGCCAACTCATCACCAAAATCAATGACTATCAAATCTATAAGATGGAGGCACAACATTTTATCACCTAAACATTACCATATTTAACATTTCAAAGAAGGAAACAATCTAAGATATATGCTAAATCTTCTTTCTTTAATTTTCTTTCATATATATAAACATGTAAATGATTAAAATGGTTACATTGATAAAGAGGCATTTTCTTTGGAAGAAACAGAAATGCTATCTTATATTATTTCTAAAGATCTAGGAGCTCAATATTTTGAGTATGTATGTATGTCCAGAGTGCCTTATTGATTGTCACACTGAAGACTGGTATCAACCAACTTTGCATCAGTCCAGTAGCTCATGGAGACTTGCTAGAAATATACTTGATGAATTTCCAGATATTTAAGTCTAAAAAACATGAGTGTTTCAATTTTCTCGGGACAAAAAGACATCGCACATGCATTCTTTATCATATAGATAAGTCTCCCCTAACTTATTAGGAAAATTCACTGAAAATAACTCCAGAGAGGCTAGTATCTCATCACTAAGTCATCCTTTATTTTCACGTGAAGAGTCTTTGACACCAATCCAGTTCCCTCAGAACCAGCTCTCAGAGTGGCCAGGATGTTCTTATCTGTCAGCCAGAGCTCCCTGATTGGACCAGATTAACAGCTCCAATCAGGGAACTCATATTCTATGTGGTCCATCTGGCTGACTTCATCACAATCACTAGAGACACAAAACGACATACAGCACAACACTTGCAGTGGACATTACGGCCCTTTCATTAATAAATACAAACACTAAAACATCTGAAAGGAACAAGAAAATGAAGAAAATGTATAATGTTCACGCAGCTTTGAAAACAGACTTCAAAGATCAGAAAATGCCTGGTCAGGAAGAAATACGTTTGTCCTGTTTGTGGTTGGAAAGGAAATATGAACAGTAGTTAGTTAACCGTGAGTCAGCATATTTCAGGTTAACAGCCTATTCTCGAGGTGAATGGCTCAGACTTTGTGTTAGAGTGTTGGAAGTGCAGACTTGTAGGTGAGACAATAATTTGTTTGCCTGGTAAGGTGGATTTAAAGTTCCTTTTTCTCATTCCCACCTTATGAATTAGTAGCAGAAATTGGCCATTTGGCTTTCCTTTCACTATTCAATAAGATCGGCACTGTGGCTCAGTGGTTAGCACTGCTGCCTCACAGCGCCAGAGACCCGGCTTCAATCCCTGCCTCAGGCAACTATCTGTGTGGAGTTTGCACATTCTTCCCGTGTCTGCGTGTGTTTCCTCCAGGTGCTCCGGTTTCCTCCCACAGTCCAAAGATGTGGAGTTTAGGTGAATTGGTCATGCTAAATTGCCCGTGGTATTAGATGTAGGAGAATGGGTCTGGGTGGGTTGCTCTTCGGAGGGTCAGTGTGGACTTGTTGGGCCGAAGGGCCTGTTTCCACACTGTAAGTAATCTAATCTAAGATCACAGTCAACCTGTTTATCTTCAGAATTCCACATTCCTATTTACCCCAGTAACATGTGATTCCCTTGCTTCACAAGAATCTATCTGCTTTAAAAAATATTTAATGATACTGCCTCCACTGCCTTCTGAGACAGAGATTTCAAAGTTACACAAACAACTGAGAAGAAGTATTTACCCTCAACCCTATACTATAAGGGTGACCCTTGATTTTAAAACTGCATGCAGTAGTTTTGGAGTGACCCACAGGAGTAAACATCCTTACCTTGTCAAAACCACTCAAGATCTTAAACACTCAGTCAATCTACCCCTCACTCTTCTGATTTCCAGCAAAAAGAACTCCAGTCTATCCAGTCCTCCCTCATAAGATGACCCATTTGTTTCAGTAACAATCGAGTAAATGACCTGTGAGTAGCCAATAAAGCATTTCTATCCTTCTTTAAATAAAGAAACAAAAACTGCACGCAGTATTTGAGGAGTAATTTCACCAATCCTATATATAATTGAAGCATAACATCCTTACTTTTAAGTCTTGTTGTAATATTCCATTGTCCTTCTTAATGATTTGTTGTACCTTGCATAATATTTTTTGTGATTCATGTTCTAAATCACTTATATCCCCCTGCAGCTTGGAATTTTGCAGTTGCTATCCATTTAAATAATTCACTGCTAATGTGAACAACTTCATGTTTTCTTTGATGTAAATTGTAAAGCATTGATAGCCCAGCATAGGTCACCATGGAACCTATCTTGTCAGATCCTGCCAATCTGAGAAAGACCCCTTTATGCATGCTGCTTGTGTTCTCCAACCAGCTAATCATTTTTCAATGCAAGTACACCATGAACTCTGACTTTGTGCAATAACCTTTTTGTGCGGAACCTGATTGAATATGTTCTGGAAAGCCCAGTACATAACATCAACAGCTTTCCCTTATCCACAGCCTGAGTTACTCCTTCAAGGAGTTCCATTAAATTGATTAAACACCACTGATCTTTCACAAAACCAAGCTGATTCTAACTGATGAATTTGAATTTTTCCAGGTGCCACTAATGATTGACACCTTTCCATGACAGACATCAAATCAATTTGTTGATAGTTTCCTATTTTCTGCCTCCCTCACTTCTTGAACAAGGTTATATTTGTTACTTTCCAGTGTGATGGAAGTCAATGCATCCACAATCTCATTAGCCACCACTTTTAAGACCCAGGGAAGAACAGAGTTCTCCTGCTGTCCACGTCAACATCCATTTCTCAATCAGTGCAACCAAAACAAATTAACAACCTTTGTTTATGAAATCATACTATGCAAGTTTGTGAGTGACATAAAACCAAGCACACTTGGTCAGTAATTTTGTTTGAATATTTTTAGGTAGTGAGGAAGCAAAGAGATGGCCAAAACCATGTGAAATTTGGAAGTGAAAATAAATTTGGGTGATTAGAGATCAGATAGTTAACTATCCACAAACAAATTGCAGTGATCCAATTCCTCTCAGTGAGGTAGCCCAAATTCTCACTGTGCTTTCTCTCACTTCCCTAATGGGCATTGTCTGCTCAAGTGAAATTGTAACAGAAGGTTGTGCTACCTGTCCCCGTTCAGGTCCTGCTACCAATTGATAGATGCAATTTCTAGGAGAAAGTGAGGATTGCAGATGCTGGAGATCAGAGTTGAAAAGTGTGGCACTGGAAAAGCACAGCAGGTCAGGCAGCATCCGAGGAGCAGGAGAGTTGACATTTTGGGCATAAGCCCTGATGAAGGGTTATGCCCAAAATATCGATCCCTGCTCTGAAACCAATCCCTTTTCACCCTCCAGGAGCTAAGCTCCCTTCATTTTCCAGTCCTGACACCTTTTACCTCCAGGAGCTATACCATCTCCACTCTCTCCAGACCTATACCTGTTTCAAAGCCGGGTGCCAATTCCTGTTCACACACTTTGGACCCAAGTCCCTCTTCATCCTCTCCAGTCCAGATCCCTCTTTACCCTCCAGGATAGGACCTCACCTTTCACCCACTGTGGACCCCTGCTTTGCACCCAACCTACTTTCACCCTCAAAGAACTAAGTTCCTTCACTCCAGCCCAGGATCCTCTAACCCCTCCTACCCGATCCCGAGATAAAATCCATCCATCCACCCACTCTGGATACAACCCCCTCCTCGCCCCTAGTGTTTGATTCCCCTTCCTGTTGTTCTGGACCTGCTACCCCATTTTCCCCAGCAGCCCCTCTTTCCTCACTCCCAATTCAACTTACTTCTCCCACCCCCACCCCTCACACCTGGTGCCCTACTCTAGCCTCCACCCCAACTCTGCGACCAGGTCCTCGCAACACACACACACACACACACACCACCTTCTAGCACTCTAATCTTACTTTATGTACTGACTGTTTGGCAGCAGTTGTCAAAATGTAACCTCTGGAGAATGACAGCTAACTGCTGTGTACCAGGGGTGTGGCTTGCCTACCAACAAAAGAACTGTCAGAATGGAGGTATGACTCCACAGGAGCCCTGATCAGAATCTCCTGTCAGAACTGTGAAGCTCTCGCCTTTTGTAAAAAAAAAGGTATACTCCAGGGAAAATCTACCCAGAAAATTAACACTCTCTCACTTAGGTGGATCAGAGTGCCAAAAGGCTGTGTGGCAAGATAATGCTGAACAATTCCTTACAACTGAGTTTAACAAAAGCAAGTTGGACAAGGAATTTAGCTGCTGCCCGAACGAGTGTAGCAACCGCTCTTTTTGTCAGTTCTCAGTAGCACGTGGCCATATTATGATAATGCCAGTGAGCTACAAGGGCCTAACAGGTTGTGTGATGGCTGCAGATCAGTTAGCCGACTGGACCGTTGGGCTGTGTGACATCAGGATTGCAATAAATCAGTGTGATCTGGTGCAGGAAAGAGACATATTGCTATGTGCCCACATCCTGTAAAAACACATTGTGAGCTGCACAGTCTGCTTCCAGAAACCCAAAACAGCCTTTGTAGCATTGCTAAATGCAACAATACACAATTCATTTTTATGCATTGAGGACAGGACTTTCTTTGCCCATGCAGGTGGGAGGGAGTGAAATTGAGGAGTGGGGATAGTGGGGTTGTGAAGGGAGAAGCAACAAAATGGCAGAGAGCTGTATTGGAATGGATCTCTGATGCATTCCTGCCTCTGGGGATATTTCTTCAGAGTAGGCCAGGGTGCTGGCTGACTGGTGGTTGCAAAATAGCATTCTGCCAATCTGCATATTTAAAGGTCTAATTTGGGGCTATTTAAAAAATAATTCTAGCATTTGTACAGCAGTGGAATACAGCACTCACTTCCCCACAACCCAATTGCATGGTTAGGCCTCCAGCTTAATGCAGACAAGCACCCTCCATCAGAGTGGGGTACCATCACATATACACTTAGAGTAGTATACAGAATAAGCCAAGGAATAATAGGAATTTGGAAGAAAGGTACTACAATCACTATAGAAGTCTTTAATCTTTGTATAAATTTTAAGAATAAAATTGGTTAAAGTAACCAGGAAGACAAGTCCAATCGAGTGTACTCACGGTAGTTTCTGAGAAGAATATGTTCTAGAACCAAAAATAGAAAAGGGCTCTTTTAGGTAATTGTATTATTTTAGATAATCCCAGTTTGAGTTTTTTCATGCAAAGTGTTGTGAAACAGGATTAATTAATTAATTATTTCATGGTGGAGGATCCTATAAGTAAAAGTCAT
>NW_025214723.1:19507-50000 GCF_004010195.1 Chiloscyllium plagiosum | reverse complement strand
GTTGTTCTCCCTTTTGTTTTCCTGTCATACCATCGATTGTAACTGTGGATCACCTGTAGACATGTTGAGCTTTCAATTATAATATTTTTTAAAAAAGGATCTACAGCCAAAAAATGACGAAAGGTGTAAATTCTGAGCAAGTTATCTCAGACTGCGAACATGATGGGAGGAAAGATAACTCTCTGTATAAGAGGCATGGTTTAATTGATCAAGAATGCACAAGAACAGGGGTTAATAGGTCAGTGTCAACTCTGTTCTGTGTGCTAGTGGGTGAATATGTGCTGCGAGGGTGACCACATCTCACTCTTGCTCTTTTTTTTCTCGTTTTCTTTCCTTTGTCGTTTTTTTTTCATTTTCTTTTCTGTCTTTTTTTTTCTCTTTTTTTTTTCCTCACCTCATCCCAGAATGGGAACTATCCCAGCAGACTGGGATGCCTGGCTGACAGTGAGAACTTCTGGTCATGTCTGCCTTAATCCCCAGGTTATTGCTGTTTCTACTATACCACAGTGGGAACTGCACTTCCAGTTTGAACTGGGATTGTAGTTGCTATTTCAGTAAAGATAGAAAATGCTAAGTACTTTTGTTTTATCCGTTCATGGGATGCTGATGTCTTTGACCGGGCCTAATTGATTATTACTTATTGTACAGAGAGCAGTTAAGAATCTAACACGCTGCTCTGGAGTCACAAGGAGGCCAGATTGAATAAGGACAATAGAGAACCAGATGGAATTTTTTTATGACAGTCGGCATGGTCACCATAAGGCTTTTTTTTTGTGAATTCACACTACTCAGCCTGCCATAGAGGAATTTGAACTCATGTCACCAATGCATTAGACTCTGCCTGTGGGTTACTAGTCCTGTGACAATACCACTGCCTCCCATTGAACAACAGCGGCAATATCACAGAAAAAGCATAACCTTCAGATACTGAGTTATCTTTTATTGTTCTTGGTAGGAATCTTGAATTGCCTTCCTAACACCAATGCAGAAACATAAGATCAAGAAGCAGAAGAGAAAAATAGCAATAGAAAGAATGGCTGATGTTTAAATATCACCTTTCACAACTTCAGGAGGTCTGAAATGCTTTCTGACTATTTTAAGTGCTCTTTGAAATGTAGTCATTGCTGTGTTGTAGGGAAACACAGCAAGTTAATGTGCCCACTGAGTCTCTGCAGCACTTGCACAACACAACGTTTTGGTTGTTATTTCAACTTTTAAATTCAGGTTTGGGAATACCATTTCTTAGACAGATGGTTTGTTCTAGCTCCAGTCGCCTTTTGTTACTGTCCTTCAGGGCTGTGCATTTTTCATTTGTTTTTAACCAGGTCTATGAAGCTCCAGAGAGCTACAGAGAGAGGCTTTACAGTCAGTTCAATACTTTGGATTACCTGCCTTCTCAGAGAGGTAATAACTTTGTAAAAAGGCTGTGTTAACTCTCCCTGAAGCTACTCGCTTGAATTCTTGAATCTAACTTTCTGTTAAAAAAACATTTGAGGGAACGTGTTTGTTTTTTTCTGTTTTAAAGTCCAGTTTTTTAAAAATGTAAAGCCCCATTTGGTACTACCCTTGAGTTATCCTGTGCTTATCAGAAGTACAGATGTTTTGTATTTAAATATTCTGAGTCTAGACTGTTACGTCAATGCTCAAGAGTCTGAAACTTCTCTGAAAATTAGTGTGACTGAAAGAAAATTGTGGGGAAAGAACAGGAGAGTGGAAAGTAGCCCATCTTATCTTTTGAAAAGCTAAGTGATCTCCCATATAAATATTTTTAATTAACGTAGTCAGATATGACCCATGTCTGTGGCAGGTAGGATTTAAATGTGGACCTTCCTATCTAGAGGTAGGGACACTACCCACTGTTCTACAAGAGCCCTGAACCTTCAGCATTGTATGGTTCTATGAAAGAGTGAAATTTATCCTGGACAGTAACGTATAACAGATGATAGACAAATTCATACTTTGCTTCAATTGATTGAGTGTGAGAGAATGGATATTTGTCAGGGAGAACATAAATTAGGCTGCTAAATGTCTCTTGTCTGGTCAGCGCTAATTTCCAAGATCAATTTCATGCCCATAGTGCTTCTGTGTCGCCAGGTCTTTTTTTTTCTTTAATTGTACTGTCTGCTCTCTGCTACCGTAAAAGGTGATTTACGAGTGTAACTAGCCTGGAATTACATGCCTTCCTAAATTGCTGGACTTCTACCAGACCATTTGTGGAACTGGTTTTTATTTTTTTTAATTTTAAATTTTTTTTTAACCCCCACACTACCGCACTACTGACCTGAGCTGCAGAGTCCTCAAGAACATAGCTGCTGGAATGGTCTACTTCAAGCAGTGAGGGAACGAATAAGAAAGAAACATTTGATCATGTTCTAGCCAGTCTACCTGTCACAGATGTATCTGTCATAACAATATCAGTAGAAGTAGATACTATCCAGTCCTTGTGAAACAAAAGTCTCACCTTTAAATTGAGGTTATCCTTCATTACTGTGTGGCATACTCACTGAGTTAGCTTGGAACAGATCTAGCAACTCCAACTGGGCATCCATGAGACACTGGACCATTAGCAGCAGCAGAATTGTATTCACCACAACCTGCAAACCTTATGACCTGGTAAACCATTAATCTAGGAGATCAGTCCTGGCTCAATGAAGAGTGTAGGAGGGCATGCCATGCTGGGAAGCGTCAATCCTGCAAAGCTAGTCAGCTTGCATTGCAAACAGTGGAAGCTGCATGTAATAGTATGGCTAAGTGGTCCAACAGCCAATGGATCAGATCTTAGCCAGGCAGGCTAGCCATGTCCACCACGATTCACAACTGGCTAATTTAAAGAACTCATTGGAGGCGGAGGTTCCGCAAATGCTGAATGATGGCAGTTCCATTTCATGCCTGCAAAAGGCTAAAGTCTTTGCATCCAACTTCAGCTAATATTAAATGGATGATCCATCTTGGTATCTTCCTGAGGTCCCCAGCATTAGAGATGCCAGTGTTCAGCCAATTTGCTTTGCTCTGTGTGTTATCAAGAAGCAGCTGATGTCGGCAGATACTACAAAGGCTATGGATGTTGCAAGATTTCCTGACTGCTTGTAGCAGATCATTCCAGCAGCAATGTTCTTTAGGACTCTGATAGCAGCTCTACTGACTGAGCTGCTAAGATTCGAGGTGAAGATATTCACTGATGTTCAGCATTATTTGCAAATGCTCAGATATTAGAGAGATCGGTGTTCATCCGTTGTTGGACCTGGACGACATGCAAAGCTAGGCTGATAAGTAACAACTAACTTATCTCACACACACATGACCAGTCTATGATCCCCGGCATGGTGGCTCAGTGGTTAGCACTGCTGTCCCTCAACACCAGGGATCTAGGTTCGATTCCAGCCTCTGGCGACTGTCTGTGTGGAGTTTGCACATTCTCCCTGTGTCTGTGTGGGTTTCCTCTGGGTGCTGTGGTTTCCTCCCACAGTCCAAAGATGTGCAGGTCAGGTGAATTGGCCATGCTAAATTGTCCATCGTGTTAGGTGCATTATTCAGAGGGAAATGGGTTTGGGTGGGTTACTCTTTGGCGGGTCAGTGTGGACCTGTCGGGCCAAAGGACTGTAGGGAATCTAATCTAATCTACTCTCGAACAGCTAACGATCTCTCCTTAACGTTCAGTAGCATTACTATCCCTCAGTTCCCCAACACTATAAATATCCTGGAGGTTACTAGTGACCAGAAAATGAACTGGACCAGCCACATACTTACTGTGGTTACAAAAGTAAGTCTGAGGTTTGGAATTCTGTGGTGAATACTCTCCTCCCAACTTCCCAAAACACCATCTATAAGGCACAAGTTAGGAGTGTATTGCAATATTTTCCTTTGCCTAGATGGGTGCAGCTTCAACAACACTGAAGAAACTTGACACTATCCAGGACAAAGCATCCTGTTTCATTTTGCATTCCAGCCACCACTCTCCGTATTCACTCCCTTCACCATCAAAGCACAGTGGCAGACTACACGATAAATTGCAGTAACGCAGCAAACCTCCTCTCACAGAATGTCCAAACCTGTGACTTCTACAAGTTCAGAAATGCAATAAACACCACCACCTGCGTGTTCCCCATCAAGTCATCAGGACCTTCCTGGCTTGGAACTACCGCCTTGATATTTCCCTGTTGTGGGTCAAAGTCCTTTCATAACAGCAGTCCCCCACATCCTATTGACTAGCACAGTTCAAGGAAACTCATCACCATCAACTTCAGTGATAATTAGGGGTGAAAAATGCTGGCGTAGCAAGCAATACCTACATCCCAGGAATCAACTTTTGAAAAAATTGAATAGGCTATACTTCTACATCTTCTTGAAAACTATAACTGACAAAATTGTTAATAAATTTGCACACTTATTTAGACCATGTTTTATTGTGGCTAAATAAAAACCAAAAGAACTGCAGATGCTGCTTATCAGAAACTCCGTTCTGAGGGTCACTGGACCCAAAATGATAACTCTGATTTCTTTTCACAGATGCTGCCAGGCCTGCTGAGTTTTTCCAACAATTTCTGTGTTCATCATGGCTGTTGGTGGAAAATGGAAGTTGCTATTGAAATAACTCCAGAGAGGCTGGTATCCCGTCACCAAGTCACGCTTTATTTATACCATGAAGTCCTTGACTCTTTCATTGTGCTTGATATGATGCATGATGTACTGTTAATTTGCATTGTTGATTCTGGGCTGTACTGGGACCTGCCTACTCTGTGTTTGGCTGCGTGTTTGTGTCTTACTTGTGTTCAGCGTGCCCAAATGAATCTTAAGGTTAGGAAGGGCCACTGAGTCATAGAGATATACAGCACAGAAGCAGTCGCTTTGGCCCAACTCATTATGCTGACCAGATATCCTAAATAAATCTAGTCTCATTTGCCAGCATTTGACTCCTATCCCTCTAAAACCTTCCTTTTCATATACCTATCCAGATGCCTTTTTAAATGTTGTAATTTTACAGCCTCCAACACTACTTCTGGCAGCTCATTTCAAACACGCACTACCTTCTTCATGAAAAGGTTGCCCCTTAGGTCCCTTGTAAACCTTTCCCCTCACCTTAAACCTACACGCTCTAGTTTTGGACTCCCCTATCATGGAGAAAATACAATGCCTATTTACCCTATCCATGCCCCTCATGATCACCCCTCAGCTTCAGACACTCCAGGGAAAACAACCTCAGCCTATTCAGCCTCTCCCGATAGCTCAAACCCTCCAACCCTAGTAACATCCTTGTAGATTTTTTCTGAACCATTTCAGGTTTTACAACATCCTTCCTATAGGAGAGAGACCAGAACTGCATGCATATTCGAAAAGTGGCCTCACCAATGTCCTGTTGAATTGCAACATAACCTCCCAACTCCTGTACTCAATGCACTGACCAATAAAGACAAGCCTACCGACTGCAGCCTTCACTATCCTGTCTACCTGAAACTCTACTTTCAAGGAACTATGAATCTACACTCCAAGGTCTCTTTGTTCAGCATCACTTCCCAGGACCTTACCATTAAGTGTATAAGTCCTGTCCTGATTTGCTTTTCCAAAATGCAGCATTGCACATTTATCTAAATTAGACCTCCATCTGTCATTCTTTGGCATATTGGCCCATCTGATCAAGATCCTGTTGTATTCTGAGGTAACCTTCTTCTCTGTCCACTACACCTCCAATTTTGGTGTCAACTGCTTATCAGGAGCATCCTTCTGTCTTCCCTCTCACTGACTCTGATGAACAGTAAGAACCATAGATGACCTGGATAATTGACCACTGTTGCCTAACAAGACTTATGTTACCATTGCCTTTAAAAAAAAAATCCATGATCAGATCACAGACCTTCTTGGACTATTATTATCTGAACTATGTGAAGTTATGTGGAATTGTTATTTGGAAGCTGTTTATTTTCTTATGGATCAGATTTGTGTGAAAACAGGATTAATTTTAATGTCGACTCTCATTAAGTCAAATGTGACCTTCAATGAGCAACACTTTGCTCATGTATTGACAACAAAGTGACTCTAAATAGTAAACCAGTGTGGAAATAAAAAAAGCAATTCCCACAGCCAGTCTTATTATGCCTAGGAGTATTTTCATACGCTTTTAGCAAACACATAATAATTATGGATATTGCTATGGATCAGTGAGTATGCACTCTTACGAAGTTTAAGTGTCCATGCAGTGTTTGACTTGGCGTTTCACTTTTAATGCTGGTTATTTAAAGTGTTTTACAATAATTTTGCAGCGACTGCTCTGGTGCTGCTGAGCAGATCCAAGACTCAAGCCGATGTGAAATACTGATATATATGGGATGCAGTAATTTCTTAAGGAAAGCAAACAAAGAGCACATGGAAGTTGGTGCAAAGGCCTATTGGGCTGTAATTTACAGCTGCAGGCTATGTAACCATCTTATCTTGATCTTACTGTTGCATGTTTACTTTCAATGATAGCAAGTTGTCGAAAGTGCAAGCTGATAATGTTGTCTGTGAATGAAACCAGGCAAGTGGGACCTGAGTGGACAGGGCAAGCATCTGTATGTTTCCTTAATCAAATTGAGGGATTTTGAAACTCTGAACTCTAGAAATGAGAAGGAAATGTAAATTAGGATGAGTGTATTTAATGCTAAGTCAAGTACAGAAGTAGAAAGTTTAGATTGAGAGGCAAAAATAAGGGAGGAAAATATTTCTCAAGAAAAGTTTTTTACTTTTATGTCCAGCAATTATAGCTTGAAGCAATGATCTTGTTACGATCCCAGTTGATGGTGATACTGGACACATTAAACCTGATTTGATGTTTTGATTTTTGATAGTGTGTCATCGCTGAAGTATACACACACAGCTGCAAATGTTCTTCAGAGATAGAAAATTATTATGAAATAAATTTTATCCATGACAGAGCAGACCTATGATCCTTTGGGGCTATGGCAACTTTACCTTTTCTATAAGACTGAGCTTAACGCAAACTGAAAAACACAGTTTCAACTTGTTTTCAACATTATCCTTTTACAGATACTGTGTTCCAGAGAGATATCACTCCTAACTCCACCTTTTTAATTTTTAAAAATTAATTGACGACTCCTTTGTGGGTGGCACAGTGGTTAGCACTGCTGCCTCACAGCGCCAGAGACCCGGGTTCAATTCCCGCCTCAGGCGACTGACTGTGTGGAGTTTGCACGTTCTCCCCGTGTCTGCGTGGGTTTCCTCCGGGTGCTCCGGTTTCCTCCCACAGTCCAAAGATGTGCAGGTCAGGTGAATTGGCCATGCTAAATTGCCCGTAGTGTTAGGTAAGGGGTAAATGTAGGGGTATGGGTGGGTTGCGCTTCGGCGGGTCGGTGTGGACTTGTTGGGCCGAAGGGCCTGTTTCCATACTGTAATGTAATCTAATCTAATCCTAGTTCCTTTCCTTTAGACTGTGGAGGTTGTGTTTTTTCCTTTCTAAGATTGCTGGCATGATTTCTTTTTCACAACTTGGATAACCTGAATTATCTGCTTCTAACAACTTGAACACCTATCTCTAATCTCTCCACAACTTGAAATGACCTCAGCCAGGGTGATTGGTGTCTCTAAGCTGAACTGAAAATATTCTTTCACCTGCTCAGAGAAGATTGTTCTCCTTTCTGAACTAACCACCTGATTTTTTAGAATAGAAGTCAAAAGCTAGACTCCTGTCCTCTCTCCTATTGCAAATTTGACACTGTAAACATTCCATCCACTCATGCCACTGGTATCCAGCCAAGCAGTGGGGTCACATGCCTTTCTTGGAAATTTTGTATTTAGGTCACTAATCTAAACGATTTTCTGACCTTTATCTTCGAAACGAAATTATCCTCTCGCAACCAACTGAAATCTATCTGACTATTTTAAATTACAAATCCTAAATTATTTCAATATATAATGCAGCTTTTATCTCCCACTCAATGGCAACTAGGGATGGGTAATAAAGGCTGGCCAGCCAGCAACACCCATAAATGAATAAATTAAAAAACATTCAACTCCTGTAATAATTAATTTTTAGTATTTTGAAGTTCAGGATTTATAATTAACGTGCACATTTTTGGAAGGATCCAACCTGGTTAAAATTAGTATACGTGGCCCTGGAACACGTTCATTGTGTCACTCTGCATTGCTCTATTTTTCAACAATGAGTTCAGTTTGCACCTACTATATTCGTGCAACAATTTCATGTCTTTTCAATAACAGCAGCATGAGGGCCTGAATTTCTAGAGGTTGGTATCAGAGATTGGGAAATCCCATCTGCCTCAGTAGAAAGTGCCCACAAAGACAAGTTTCTTTAGGTCCACGCTGGGAAGTGTGACTCCATGCTGCAGTCAGGGCATCAGTTTGGGTAGGAAGTTTAAGGCAGCCACAGCAGCTGCTGGATATAGAGGGGGCCTGCTTAAAATGTCCACCTTAGTGCTGTGGGACCTCATCATGGTTATAGTGAATAATGCAAAGTATTCTAGCCTTTAACACCACAGATTTGCCATGATTTATGTAAATCACCTCATGCCCATTGCCTAGCCATGCCCTCTATATCAGACTATGGATATCTATCTACACCCATGACCCTTTTATGCCCTCTGTTACTAAGCTAGACCCATCCTTCTGTCCCTTTGAGACCCTCATACTCCTTATGCCAAGCTATGATGTTGTAATGCTCCTTAACTTTCACACTGCATAAAACAAATTAACCCGAGTGACAGGATGTGGAATTAAAAAAAAAGTTTTAAAAACAATCATCCATACATCCATCCATCTCCACTATTTAGAAGTGACCTTCAACAATTTTATTGAAAGTAGTTAATCATCTGGGTCCCTTTTAAAATATCAATAGAAAAAAACTGCAAACTCTTGAAACCTCCTAACCTCAAATGTATAAATACACATTGTGTAGTTCACAACAGAAATAAGAGAGCCAGATATGTCAATAAGTAATGTTTTCTTCGGAGCCTGGGTATTTCGTTAGTCTCCTGGATTCATGGGCTTTCTATAAAGACTGCTTATGCAGTCTTGGTGGAGAGTCCAGACATCTGTTGAAACCGTTGATCCCTAGTGAAAATGCTGTTTGATTGGCAGCTCTAGCTCTCCACTTATCTGTTGTCAAAAGAATCTGGTCAAATGTGTAGATTTATAGGAGGAACCTAATAAAGGCTGGGGCCAATCCCCAACCAATTGCCGAATTTCAATCTGAGTTTTTATTAGGCATTTGACCCTAATTTCCATATTTGAGGCACCAAAATGCCCTTTAAACAGACATCTTGAATGATAGCAAGTAAGTTTCATTGCCACTCTCAGGATATATTGGGTCACAATCACTCATGCTTGTTATTTTATTTTATTCACTTGTGGGATGTTGGCATCAGTGGCTGACCAGCACTTGTTATTGTCCATCCCTGGTTGCTCTTGAGAAGTCATGTTTTCACCCAAAGACAGGCACAATCTGGTCTAATTCTTTTATCTCCTTCTGTACATTGGCAGGAATAAATAGCAGAATTTTTTTAAAACAGCAGCCAACCCCATTGCAAAATAAAGAAAGATTACTGAGAAGGTCTTGATGATGGCAAGACCTTTTTTAAACTCCTTTGATTTTGGTGAGGTTTTGTGCAAATCTGAGTAACTACTGAATTCACAATGTTCTTTTTGATCATGAATTCAAACCCTTTTTAGAAGCAAAAGAATTCTTACATGAAAGAGGTGGGTTGCAGGCATCAAGCCAAGACTAATGGTGCTTGGACAGCAACTTCAGTACTGAAGGTGATTAAATATCACTGTAGTAAACTTTGTTCTTCGCAAATTCAGAATGTAGTAGTATCAAACCTATTCACACTGTTCTGATTTATTTGAATAATTACTGTAACCAGGTTTTGTTACTTGATGAAAGAAAATAACTATTCTGTTGAACTGTCTTGGCAGGCTGCAGATGCACATGTTGAATGGAGCGTTATTGGCATTGCTATTTCCTGTAGTTAATACCAGGCTGGTGAGTATTCCATTTTATATCTGTTGTCTTCACAATGTGCTTAACCTTTTGGTCCTGATCCCCCTCCTTTGTTAAAATTTACAATTTTGTGGGGTTTTTTTTGTTTTTTGTTTTGTTAGGAACTTCCCTTTCTTGAACTATGAATTCACACCAGTGTAGTGTTTAGTTTTCTTCCAAACTAAACTTGACATTCATTATTTGTGAAAGCTGCCAGTATACTTGAACCTTGGCATACCTGTTTTTTTTTTAAGCCTATAATGAAACTCTTACTTGCTAGTGGTGTTTATCAAGTGCCTAGTCCTTGTAAGTGCTCTGATAATCACACTATCACTCCTGTTGAAGCTAAGTCCTCTATAATTGAGATTTATGCTTAAGCAGTGATGCTTATATTCGATATGGCAATTCATCATGAAGTGTCCCAATCACTTTAAATAGTGATAACTCTTGTAATGGTAGTGATAGGCTGTTGACTCACTGAATTATTCTTCAGTAGCAGTGTCCAGTTAAAGCTATTTGATGAATTGCATGTCTAAATCATGTTTTATCATGATTCTTGATTGAAATGGGAATTTTTGATATGACTTCAGGAATTCCCTGCTCTTCTTCCATACATACCATAATTTAGTGTTCATTTAAACAATTCAAACCAGTAACAGGCTGAAAGTTATTATAGCTTGGGGATGGGGCATGAGGTTACTTCTAAATTCAGGGATGCGACTGTGATCAAATGAACAAAGCTTACAAAATCTTTATAAATACCAAATCTCTCTATTAAGTGTGTATTAATTTGATAAGTCTTGTTTAACCGGGAATGTTGCAGTAAGAATGTGCTTTAGTTATGTTTATGCTTGATAAATAATTTAACTGGTTGTTTGGATATTGTTACCATTCTCTTAACATTAAGCTCAACAAGTTGCAACCAACACCAAAAACAGTCTCTTTGAATTACAAGTATTTTCAAGATTGGCCATTTGCAACTGAATGGAGTTGAAAGCAGTGATTTGCTAAGTGAAGTCCCTGGTTGTATCTGTTTCTTTGTTCAGTGGCAATGATTTCATCATGTTCACAATGAAAGCTTGTGGCACTTGGCAAATAATAGAATTAGAAAACTCATTATGGTGGCTTTTGATTGTCCGTTGAAAGGATTCTTCTGTTGAAATGCTGCAGTTCACATGCTGTTTGAGAACCAAGAACTGAAATTGTCTTGCCAAGAATGGTATAAAGCTCTGTGTGGTTTTCTTTCATTATACCTTGGATTAACTGACCTTTCTAAAAATATTTTTTTAAAAAGTGGCAGAAGAGAAATTTGGGATGTTTTTTCCCCATGTTTCTGTGTGTGTCCTCTGGCATCATTACAGAACACAATGACATTTTATTTCCTGTTGGCAACACCGTCCATGTAGCAAGTGACTATTTCAGCATGGCCAATGGGGAGCGTGTATTGGCTGCTTCAAGTAAGGTAGTAGTTAATACTTAAAAGTTAAATCTAAATTAATAATTTACAAAGACCACACATTAAAATCCATAGAGGAATCATTTCTTGATTGCCTACATCCTCGATTTCTCTGCTGGTTGGGGTAATCGTACTGGGCTGCGTTTGTCAGTCACTCTGTTTGGTGCAGTGTGAATGGGAAGGTGGGGCGTATACCCTTTGTTAGCAAGTGGGAAAATTGGAGGCTACCTCACCCCAGTGCTCCAAAACTGCAACTCCTGTTAGTTAGTTCAGATTCACAGCTTTGGGAACTAAAGGAAAAGATTGTGTGACACTGGGCTTGAGGGAACTGCAGAATGTCATTCATTGGGAGGATGAAGCAGAAATAAAGAAAGGTTGATCCAGGGTATGGAGGGAATGTCCTATGAGGAGATGTTGAGTAGATGTGCTTGTACTCATTTGGGTTTAGAAGAATGGGATGTGGCCTTTATGTCCTTTTTGAATTGTTGTCAAGCCTTTTAAGCATTTTCAAAATGCCGTCCAATGTTAAAAGAAAGATGAAGCTGAGGATGATAATATGATTGTTCTAACTACCCCATATTGTGTGGAGATTGGCTGGAGACAGATGAAGACCAAATTAGATAGATATAACATGAAATGCTTGCTTAGTGATTCTGTCAGTCATTCATCACAAATGCAGAAATCTGGCAGCATAGGTCTCGTTCTTGAATACACACAAAAATGATGACACCCTCAGGATCTAAAAACTCAAGAATTTTCAAAGCTTCATGTCTATCATATAGATTCATACAGCACAAAATAAGTTTGTAGATGGCACCAAAATTGGTATATCGTCGACAGTGAAGAACTGAATCTAAGAATACAATAGTCTGTTGATCAACTGGGCCAGTGGGCTGAGGAATGGCAGATGGCATTTAATTTGGATAAATGTGAGGTGTGGTATTTTGGTAAGACAAACCAGGGCAGGACTTACATAGTTAATGGTAGGTCTCTGGGGAGTGTTGAGGAAGCACAGGTACATAGTAGTGTCAGAGATAGACAGAATGGTGAAGAAGGCATTTGCTTTCATCAGTCAGAGCATTCATATTGAGGGCTTGAAAGTATGGTTCATGTATAACATGGGAATAGATCATGACTGTGTATTTGAATGCACAGAGAGAGAGAGAGAGAGAGAGAGAGATAGAGACAAGAGCAGGGAGATTGTTCTGAAACTATGTAGAATGTTAGTTAGACCTCAGCTAGTGAATTGTGTAGTTCTGGGCATTACACTTCAGGAAGGATGCCAACACATTTGACAGCGTGCTGAGGAAGTTTATGTGGTTGGTTCCGGTGTTGAGGCATTTCAGTTATGAGAATGAATTGGACAAGTTTAAACTTGTTTCTTTGGTGAGGAGAAGGCTAAGGGGAGACCTAACAGAAGTTCTCAAAATCAAGAGGGGTCTAAACAGAGTAGATAGGGGGAAACTGTTTCTGCCCATAAAAGGATCATCAAAAAAGCTTTACAAAAGACTGTTTCAGACTTCAAGTGGTCAGAATTTGGAACACCAAGCCTAAAATTGTGGTGGACAAAGCTTTTAAGTGAGGCGTTCAAGAGAGGATTAGATGATTCTTTTAATAGAAATGATGTGAGAGCTACAGGGTAATGGCAGGAGTTTGACACCAAGTCAAAATGCTCAGAGGGCCAATGCAGACCTGATGAACTGAATAGTTTGATTCTGACAGAGCTTGCAGCCATTCTAGTAATCTCCCTCAATAACTTCAGGAATCATTTAGAAGATGTGCAGGATCGGTTGTGCAACATTCTGATCATCATCAGTATTACTGTGATGGCTTTACTGGGGAAGAATATCTCCCACTCCATGATAAGCAAATGAGGTGATGGGACACATTAAATACTTGTGTATTTATAAGTAAAAGAATGATGATGGATGGCTCAAGTCATGTGATTCCTGTGTCTCTTGACTCTACACTGAATGGGCCAACTGACACAGGCCTGAATAGTCATTTTTCATATTGATTTGTTCTAACAGCTTCTGTTTGGAAGTGTGTACCCTGTCCACTTCAACAGAATGACCTGGTAACTTATTCTTTCTCTTACCTTCTGTAAAATTCCATCTGATTTCACATTGTTCCAACTAACTTACTGACATTTTCATGGGTCATATTTGAACCCCTCTGGTCATTTATAATTGACCTATTTCACTATTCATCTACATAACCTTGAATTTAAATTGGGTAATCAGTCATGTTGTAATGTTTCTTCAAACAGTCCATATTTTGAACAAGGAAAACCCTTTATATGTTAATGAGACTGCTTATTTGCAGTCAGTAATTTAATCTTTAATGTTTGTTGGATAATATATTTATAAAGCAAGGTGGCACAGTGGTTAGCACTACTGCCTCACAGCGCCAGAGACCCGGGTCTGTGTGGAGTTTGCACATTCTCCCTGTGCTTGCGTGGATTTTCTCCGGGTGCTCCGGTTTCCTCTCTCAATCCAAAAATGTGCAGGTTAGGTGAATTGGCCATGCTAAATTGCCCATGCTAAATTGCCCGTAGTGTTAGGTGAAGGGGAAAATGGAAGGTAATGGGTCTGGGTGGGTTGCTCTTCGGAGGGTCAGTGTGGACTTGTTGGGCCGAAGGGCCTGTTTCCACAGTGTAAGTAATCTAATCTAAATGTGACTTTGTTCAGTTCTCATCTTATTGGAGTTAGCCACTTGACGCTGGTATCCATGTTCAGGTCATTGTGACCTGTGTGTTGCTGTATAAATTATTTTCTCACAGTTGCCTAATGTTGGTTCGTATGGGAGAGAACATCTTCAGGGGCAGTTAGTCGATTATGCTAAGTTTAGTCTCTGTGGTGGGATAATATGAGATATATCATATTAGTTTTTTGCTCAGAACCACTGTTTGGCAAACAAGCTGAAAGTGCAGAAAAGACTTAAAAACTGCAGATACTGGAATTCTGAAACAAAGTTCTGAATAGTTCCAGTGAAGGGTCCCTGGAATCAATGGCAACTCTACTTTCTCTCCACAGATGCTGCCAGACCTGCTGAGTTTCCCCAGCAATTTCTGATTGGCTGCAGAATGGACTAGTTGTGATAATATATCCTGTTGAAAATGTGGATGTTGCCAGGGTTGGAGGATTTGAGCTATAAAGGGAGAGGTTGAATAGGCTAGGGCTGTTTTCCTTGGAGCGTTGGAGGCTGAGGGGTGACCTTATAGAGGCTTAAAAAATCATGAGGGGCATGGATAGGATAAATAGACAAAGTCTTTTCTCTAGGGTGGGGGAGTCCAGAACTAGAGGGCATAGGTTTAGGGTGAGAGGGGAAAGATATTAAAGACACCTAAAGGGCAACTTTTTCACACAGAGGGTGGTACGTGTATGGAATGAGCTGCCAGAGGAAGTGGTGGAGGCTAGTACAATTGCAACATTTAAAAGGTATCTGGATGGGTATATGACGAGGAAGGGTTTGGAGGGATATGGGCCAGGTGCTGGCAGGTGGGACTAGATTGGTTTGGGATATTTGGTCAGCATGGACGAGTCGGACCGAAGGGTCTGTTTCCAAGCTGTACATCTCTAAATGGATGCATTTTGATTCTGCATCAGAACAGAATCTGAATGGTGGTGCAAGCTCGAAGGGCAGAATGGCCTACTCCTGCACCTATTGTCTATTGTCTAATTTGATGTCATTCATCCCTTCCTCTAGTTAGACTGCTGGCTTGACTGTTACTTTGAGGGAAATAACTGAATGATTGCCATGGAATGAGACAATAGAACGTTCATAGTATTTAAATGACTGTAGTTTTTGGGTATCTTGAAAACATTAAAGTAGGTAAGTCCCGAGGGCCTGATGGGATCTATTGCAGAAATTTGAAGGAGGCAAGGGAGGAGCTATGACAGGGATCTTTGTTTCCTCTTTAGCCACAGGCAAGATCCCAGAAAACTGAAGAATAGCCAACGTTCCTTTGTATAAGATGGACAACGGGGATAATCCAGGAAATTTTAAGCCAGGGATCCTTTCATCAATGGCAGGGAAATTACTGGAGAAGATTCTGAGGATTAGGATTTACTTGCATTTGGAAAAGAAGTGATTAATTTGGGATAGTCAGCATGGTTTTGTGTAGGGGAGATCTTGTCTCACAAATTTAACTGAGTTTTTTGAGGATGTGGCAAAGATTTTGAGGAATTGAGAATGATTGAGGGGCAAAACACAAATTGTTGGGAATGCCACAGGTATTAATGCTAGAGCAGGAGGAGGAGACACTCTTAGCTGATATTGTTTTCTTGTTACTATTCTCTCCTCTTCAGATCTACTGCCAACATTGCACACCTCAAAGAAGCCCCCACAAGATTGCTTTATCTCTGAAAACTAGGCTCTGGGCAGATTTTTCTTTATGTTTAAGCCTTGATTTGGGAATAAATGAGAGGATGTTCAAACTTGATTATTACATTCCTGGGTTTCCTTTGATCTTCCAAATGCATGCTTTCTTGGCATCAGTTCTGAGCAGGATTTCTGGACTGTTTCAAGAAAAAATGTAGCTTACATGGAAGCAGCCATTTCTTGCATGTTCAGTATCTTTTGGGACACCATTGCCATATTAAATATATGGAGGGAGTTTCTCTTGGTAGGAATATCGTTGGAGTGGGCATGCTAAAGGTTTATTCTAATGATCCTGGACAATTGCCTCTCATTTATCCACCTTCCAGCTAACGTGCAAGAATATGTTATCCACAGAGTAGCTTGAACTCTCCAGTCCTCTCTTGTGTTCTACTTTGGTTTCATAGAGATCTTACTGACGTGCAGCAGTGAACTTTGTACAGTTGAGTTGGTGCCTGGAGGTGGCCTCGAAATAGGGCGAAGTGATCACATGGTGCACAGTCTGTTGCGACTTTTCATCTTCCAGAAACAGGCACTCCAAACAATGTTTGGAAATTAGAGGAATGACCTTGTTCAGAGGCTGTCCTCGGCAGTGTTTCTGAGAAGACTTTAATATCTGAATTGATTGTATTGAAAGTGGCATACAATACAAGAAATCTACAAGCAGTGGGAATGGAAAAGTCTCGGCATAATTCACACAAGAGGCATACTAGTGAATTATAATGGTGGAAATACGGAATAAATTTAACTTCCGCTCTGTCCCTTCTTGCCTGAACTGCTCTTCCTGGTTCCCTTACAATAGTGAGCTTCTCCCTTTCTCCATGATGATGCTTATTTTCAGAGCACGTGTCAGCCATGCTGGAATCTCTCAGGCTACTGTTCTGTGGGATGCCTTGGGATTGAAGCTAGTGGCACTATGACAATTGTCAAAAGTTTCTGGAAATGGGATTCAGGTCAAGAAAGAAGGTCCCATGAATGGCTGACTAAAATTGATTCTCTCTATCTGTCCTTCAAAGCTCATTTTCACTTGCAGGCTGGTGCACAAGTACCCAGGAAGTCCAGTTTGTACAACTTGGTCACCAAAACCATGTTTACAACTAGACTGTGTGTTGAAAAATCCAATACATCTATCAGTTTCCCAGGGTGAGTGCCTCCTGTATGCTTTAAAATATGGTTGATTGGAGAATTGGAACAACATTGACATTGATCAGATGTATTGAATTTCAACCCAATTTTCTAAACTTTTGGCAGCTCTATTACTCCTATAACCAGCGTGATCAGAAAGCAAAGACAAAATTTCTATTTAATAACTATCCTCCTTCCCACCAGTATAATATTTAATATAGTTTTGTGTAAAGCATTATCCCCTGTTGATCCAATATTCATATGTATTGCTCAGGGGGGAAAACATACATTTTGTTGAGGCATTTCATCTTCCATCAGAACATTCACAAGAATACCAACGTAAAGGAAAACATTTTGTACTGTACGAGGAGTGTGCTGATTGGTTGGTTAGCAAATGGATCCTGACTGGTAGAGGCATCATTGTGGAGCATGTGCCAATTAGATGATGACTGACAGTTAACTGCTATGCTTTGTCCAGATGACAGGTTGATTCTGACTGGTCAAGGCCTTGCCCTGAGGAATGAGCCAGAGAACAGCTTGCAACCTTGTTAAGCTGAAACGGTTGCTGTGTATGTGCATGTTCATTTTATCTGCAAAGAGCAGGGCCTAGATTGATAAAGCTGCAAGTGTCACACTGATGACTTTACATTAGTTATAATTATAGTTCTTAGCACACTCAGAATTATTTAGCAAATACTATCCAATCTCAGAGTTACATCTACACTGTTAAGTTGTGCAAGCATTGCCTGGTTAGTTGTGCATGTCTAGTACCAGTCCTTTGTAAGCAGTCAAAGAAATATGTTGGATATGATCCATCAGCCAAAGGATGTACAGTCTGCATACATGGTATTGCATAGGCTGGTGCTGAAATTCATACAAAGATGGTCCTTGATTAACATGGATGTATATTCCTGAAAATCACCATGTTAAGTAAAGCTTCACTATTGGAAACTCATGTTCACAGAAGGTCAAACAAGTACAGATTATGAGTGTAAAGTTAATATAAACTCCAAACCAAGACATGAAAATATGCAAGAAGATTATCTTTTAATATTTCTTGCCTGATATACAAGATTGCTTATCTGGAGGCTGAAGGATGTGGATCTTCATCCAACCCATCTGTAGTGCTGGAAATGAAAAGTTGAGGATATTCTGACAGCTCTTCTGTTGCCTTGGAGATGGAGGTTTGAGAGGTGCTGCATTTTGGAAAGTCAAATCAGGGCAGGACTTATACACTTAATGGTAAAGTCCTGGGGAGTGTTGCTGAACAATGAGACCTTGGAGTGCAGGTTCATAGTTCCTTGCAATGATGTCGCAGGTAGATAGGATGATGAAGAAGGCATTTGGTATACTTGTCTGTTGGGGAGTGCATTGAGTATAGGAACTGAGAGGTCATGTTCTGGCCCATGACATTGATTAGGCCACTTTTGGAGTATTGCATGCAATTCTGGTCTCCCTCCTATAGGAAGGATGTTGTTAAACTTGAAAGCGTTCAGAAAAGATTTCTAGGGATGTTGCCAATGTTGGAGGATTTGAGCTATAGAGAGAGGCTGAATAGGCGGGGGCTGTTTTTCCTGGAGTGTCGGAGGCTGAAGGTGACCTTACAGAGGTTTATAAAATCATAAGGGTAGGGGAGTCCAAAACTAGAGGGCTTAGGGTTAAGGTGAGAGCGGTAAGATTCAAAGGGGACCTAATGGGGACTTTTCCATGCAGAGGCTGGTGCGTGTATGGAATGATCTGCCAGTGGGAGTGATGGAAGTTGGGACAATTACTTCTTTTAAAAGGTATCTGGATGTGTATATGAATAGGAAGGATTGAGAGGGATATGGCAAATTGGACTAAATTTATTTATGATATCTGGTTGGCATGGGCGAGTTGGATCGAAGGGTCTGTTTCCATGTTGTACAACTCGATGACTCTAAGTGTCCTTGGGAACAGATTTTAAAAACTTATCCAGCCGAAACAAGCACAATGAACAGGAATGTGTGCAGGAATACTGAGTAATGAAGTGCAGGTATTCTTCTGCACTGCTCTGAGTCAAGAGGGGAATGGTATTATCTTAAAGCAGATATGTGTAACTGCTGAGCAGAGTAGTAAAGTAAAATCCGTGCTATGGTGAACTGTATTCATTGAGACCTATCATTCATTTGCATGATAGACATCTCTTCAGCTTGAAGTCAACATCCTGTTGATGGTGAACAGCACTGGTATTGCGACTGCATAGTACAGCATGGTTAGCTTCCCTGTTGATTAAATTTACATTGGTATTTCTTGTCTTGATGAGTGCAAGAAAAAAAGATCTGACAGTATGTCTCTTATGGTTCATGCATGGACTATCTAATGATTACTGTCCTTTTTTTTTGTAAGTGAAAATGACACTCAAACTTGAGGTCAGTTGTTCGTGTTTGCGCAAAACTATGTTCCATGAAAAGGAAGGAAATAGCTGCAAATAAAACTTCACAAAAAAACTCAATGTTTCCTGTGAAGAAATAGTTTAAATATATAGTTTTATTTCGGCATGGAGTTTTTGGCTGTGTGTCTGCAGTCAGGGGGCTTATTTCTCTGGTACTTGAAAACCAGAGTGTTAGTTCACAAATTATTTAAAATGTCGGAAGGTGGACGAGAGCCAAGGTTTACAGTCTGAATTACCAGTCGTAGGATTGCTACAGGCTTGTTTTTCCCCTTTTCCTCTATTTGTATCACTTTTCTCCTGTCTCCCTTTTTGTGTGCATGTGGTTAACTGGCACCAGACACTCGCCTAGTACCTTAGTCCAAGAGGCAGCTCTTAATGTTAAGTCTGAACTATTTGTGTGGACAAGCTGTTCAGCTATTACAGCTGAGCCTTATCCTTTGCTTGCCTGATGTCTGCACTGTAGTTGGCAGCATTGAGCATTGAGGACTGTAGCCAATATTGCAATCCCTACCTCTGGATTGCTGTGCCCAGTTATAGATTCATTGTTAAGTTGAGCAAACACACTGGTACAAACTGCGATTGAATGCCAGGTCTCTCTTTCCTTTTTGTTTTCTTTTTATGAGGTTGAACCATTGTAGGAATTCCAAACATTATTTTATAACTAATGCTTTCTTCATTTTAACAAGAAAAGATTTTTCCACAAGAATGCGACATGCATTCCCTTGTTTTCCCCTTTCTATTTGCAATCTCCTAATTTTCAGAAAATCATGTTGGTGTTGTTGTTGTTGGTCTGTGGTTTCATTGTCGTTGAATGAGTGCTGATATCTAACAGAGAGACCAAATGGGGGAGTTTTTATCATTGAGAATGTGCCTGAACACTCTAGGTTGAAAACCTGACCTTGACCACTTACAATAGGTGATATACAATATAAATTCTTCATATAACAGGAGTTTTTATTACTTTGTTAGTAATAATAACGTATTCTGACACCAGTACTTGATTATATAATCTTGACAGACATGTCAGGTCGGTATTGAGGGAGTACAACACTCAGTGGTGCTGTCTTTTGGATAAATTGAGGCCTCAACTGCCTAAACTAGGTGAAAGAAAAGATGGATAAACCTGCATTGCTGTAGCACCCTTCACATCCTTGACATTCAAAACCTTTTTATTGGCCAATGAAATACTTTGTGAAGTATTGTCACTGTAGTAACATATAACCACAGACTTTAGTTTAAGTCATATAATAGAAAATACAATCAGGATTTCTCTGAGCAATGCTGGACTTGTGTTAATTTGGATATTAAATTTGTAGTGCTAATAACTAATTAAAATAACTAATGCTATTGTTTAACAGGTTAAAGTTCACATTTCTAATCACTCCTTTAATCCTTATTACACCTCCCCCTCCAGTTTGTGTTCAACATTGGTCTCCTTGTTTTATCTCTCTCTATTGCTAATCATCTTTTGATGTTCATGTAAATTAAAGATGATTAGTGTTCAATACTAACTGAAACCATAACCAGGAACATGAGTGGCGAGAATCCACTGTATTGCAGTTCTTGTTTGTAATGCTCCCTGTGCTGCCAAGTGAAATAATTGTTTTGATATTCTAAGTATGACCACATAATCTTTCAAGCAAATTTAATTTGCAGTAAAATACTACAGTTGTTTTCGACTGGAAATTGATAACATTAGCTTTGGATAAGAGTTAGAATCATAGAACCCAAACAATGTGGAAGCAGGCCATTGAGCCTTCTCAACCCAGACCCACCCTGCTACTCTATCTCTGTAACCTTGCATTTCCCATGGCTAATCCACCAAGCCTGCACATCCCTGGACACTTGTGGGAAATTTAGTATGACCAATACACTTAACCTGCACATCTTTGGAGTGTGGGAGGAAACCAGAGCACCCGGAATAAACCATGCCCTCACCCCCACACACATACCTCCCACACACACTCTTCCCCCCCCCCCCCCCCCATACATACATACATACATACACACACACACACACACACACACACACACACACACACACATATCCCTGGAGCTGTGAGGCAGCTGTGCAAACCACTGAGCCATTGTGCTGTGCTGCTGGTTTTTGGCCCTTTGCTAACCTGGTGTGTCACTGGGCCGAACTTTTAGCTCTGGGAGCACATTGTTTCTTCTAACAAAAGGACCAGTGGTTAACCTTCCTGCTGCATCCCCACCTTTTTCTAATCCCATGAGGGACCGAAGATGTGCCAGACAGCCCATACCCCTATGGACATGCTGAGGGCCTTTAACTGGTCCGAGTGGTTGGGGGAGGCACTCGTTAAACTGGAGGTCTGGCAGCATTAGCTGCAGAGATGTCTGTATCCCAGGGATGTTTGTGGTGGGATCAGGTCCCCAGCAGCCCTGTCCGAGAACAATTTCGGCTCTCCCCCGATCTCTTGACCCCTGCCTTCCACTGTCCTCGCTGAGATTCCTGACCCAGGACTTAACTGGGTTCCTGGTCATGATTAGACAGACTCCAGTCTCAGCAGTGGCCATTGTTCCTGGTTGGTGCTGCTGGGAATGGCCTGGGAACAGGGTGGGAGACTGGGGTTGTGGAGGGCAGTGGTGTTGCTGGCCATTTGTTCGGCAAACAGCTCTTTTAAGGTGGGACTTTCTCCCGGATTTGGAGGGAGCTGGTAGAGTCTCGCCTAAAAGTGTTTAACACGCTGAACATATTAGATTGCTGTTGGGTTGCCATTGAGAAGGTGTATGGGCTACCCCTGACCTCAGTTGAGAGGGTTAGGGCATGAGCACTGCAGCAACAACGTGAATTGTCCATGTCAATGGCTTCCTTTGGCCATGCACTGTGTATTGAGCTGGTAGAGTTCTTCTCCATGAAAGGCAGTGCAATTGTCATGGGTGTGCTTTTCTTGATACCCAGATTAGGTAGCACCTCAGACCGTATGGCTTTTTCCAGGTACGGTATTAAAATGTTGTCCCAGGTTGTTCGCTCCAGTCTCTGGAGCGGAACTTTCATCTCCTGACCTTCTGACTAAAGAGAGACTGCTATTTCTGTGCCACAGTTAATGGATACAGTTTAGAGGAGCAGTGGTTTTAAAATTCTTTGGTGGGATGTTGGCATCTCTGGCAGGTCAACATTTATTACCCGTCCCTGATTGCCCTTGAGAGTGTGGTGGTGAGCTGTGAAAGAGCATACAGCAACTGCGATAGAAACCACAGAGAAGGCTGTAAACTCTGGAAATACCTTTACTATTTTTAAACTTTTATGATATTTGTAGATGAACCATCACCCCTATCTAAAAACATCAGGTTCCCCCTCAAAAACACACAAACTATCAAACTTTTTAAAGATTATTATTTTAACTACTTCGCTTATTTCTGTGTCTGCATGAGGTTTTTAGCCTAACATGTAAATTTTGAAGAATCAAATGTAAATTTCACTCACCAAACATGCGGAGTGCATCTATTTGAATAAATTGGAACTCTGCAGGATTTGATCTACAGTGCTTTAGTTCAGAGGACATTACATGTTAACACTGTCAATATACTTCCTGTGTGATGATCTTAATTTATCACAATTCTAGCTACTTGCTCAGCTCTTGCTTCAGATAATGTCTGCAGATGCCACTGAACTGCTATGTGTTTTTCTGGACAATTTTATGGACATTTACGCAAGCTACAACCCCACAAGTATGCTGTTATAAAATTTAGAATGATAACAGAGTTGGTGGTGTGTATATTTCTTGTTTTCTACGTAATTATGAGTGTAGAGAGAGCTGCAGAGCGGTTGCAGGTAGAATAAGGTGATGTAATTTGATTTACATGACCTCTAATCTGAGGAACATTGGAGCAGGAGTAGCCCATTCAGCCCCTCAATGAGACAATGACTGATTTTGAAAGGTGAAGCCCATATTTTGGGGGTAGATGCTGTTTAAATCAGACTCCAGAATGACTGCTGTGGCGCGCAATTTACTAACTCTCCTGTCAGCGCATGCTCCTGAGCATTAGATAGACTTCTCTTGTTGCCTGGATGGGAAATTCTTGATGCTTCTCTTCCTTTTTTAATGCATGTCTGTTTCGGAAACAGAACTATCCCAATATTTGCAGCTGTAATAGGAAGTCTCTATTAAGTTAGAAGTAGCTTTATTGACATTTGCATTCGAATGAGTGCAGTGAAAAGTTTGCAATGTTGTTGCTAATGGTGCCATTTTGGGTACAGAACACCTAGGTACAGAAATGGAAGAATAATAAATAAAGTCCAGCATAAGAATTCAATGTTTTTAGAGATTACTCAAATTACACTCCATTTCACCAAGTCCGTGCCAGCACTGTGCCTCTGGACCGCACCAGGCCAAGTCTCCAGACCACGTCGGCCTTCCAAGACCTGAGGCCTCATTTCCAGTCCATGTGGCCTCTCCTCCCCTGTGCCAGCCTCCAGTCCGGGACTCAACCCAAGACTGTCCTCCCCTCGCTGGCCTCTGGTCTGGGACTCTCCTCTCTGCGCCAGCCTCTGGTCCGGGACTCACTTCCTCCACTCCCTCTGGGTTTTAAAACAAACACTGCAGAAAATAGAAGAAGAAAAGAAAAGGCGAAGGAACTGGCAGAGCAGAGGAGCTTCATGATAAGTCCCTGAATAACAGAACTGCCTAAACCATGAGAGCCGTGTCATGATGCCCCCCACCTGCACCATCACCATTTCCATGTAATAAAGGTAATTGTCAGTTAAAATGGATTCTAAAGTAATCCTGTTTTCATTACTGCAACAGGAGGGAAATTTCAATGTTAGTTGGACTTCAGAAAGAAAGATGACAATAGACCTGGAAAGGAAGGTGAATTAAATGAGAGACTGATATCTCAATGTAGTTCTGTTACACACCTAGATTCCTGCAGTAACCCTGTTGAATTTTAGTATAAGGATTTGGATTTTAAGCTGTCGTTGTTTTACCTTGGAACTGTATGACACCGATTCCTCTCTGTAACAATGGTTCCTTTCAAGCTTTAGAAGAATCTGTAATATTGATGTACATTGGAGCTCATTTCTTATCGTAGTTCAAGTTGAATTCTATCTGTCATTTTACATTTTCTACCACGTAACATCACAGAATAAAATTAAGGTGCTTAACCCCTAGAATTTTTCATACATTCGTTGTGCTACTGCTGTGGGTTCATTAATGATGAGCATTTCCTTAAATATTTCCCCTCAATGCCCATGATGACAGAAAGCTCACCATGTACGGAATGATTCCCTTTATAAGACTAATGTATCTGATCTACCATCGGGTTAACACTGCAATTATCAAAACTTGAAGACTTGTCTCTGTTGGATGTTTGAAAATAGCCAGACTTACGAAACACTTTTTTTAACCAGAACCACTTCCATCAGATATGTGACATGGCAAAAGCAAATTGTTTGCGAAGCTCTTAGTAATCTGATCAATTGATAACAACTGATAAAGGGTATAAGTGAATGGGGGAGATAAAGAATACATGTTTATTTCACAAGTATTTTGTATGTTATCTTCCCAGCTCCCCTTCGAGATGGAGGTCTACTACATCCAACACATCACACTATACATTGTACCAATCTATCTGTTGCAGAAAGGGGGTAAGCCTTTTGGATTTTTAAATGTTTCAAATGACAAACTCTTCTGCCAGTTTAAATATTTGATTTATTGCACATTTTACTACATTGCCTCAACCAGTAGCTATTGGCAGAGTATATGCTTGGCCTAGTGTGGAAAAGCAAACACTAAAACCAAAAACGTAACAGGATTGATCACTGGCTTATGGTGAATTCATTGACCTCAAGAAATAATAATAAACTTGGTTTTACTGATCCTGTACAAGGGAGGGAGAACCAATAAAGAATTCTGATTCTGATCTCTAGCCAGTAACTCAATCTGACACAATATATCGAGGTGTCAGATGAGAACAGAATTGGGTCCCTCTATAATGTTTCTTTCAGCTAACAAATTGGTTGATAGTCTAGACTTAGTCGTAAAGAATGAAACTTGGACAAGATACTGGGAAATATTGGCAGACCAAGCACAGTTGGTACCTTCAGGAGAGGAGGAATATTGGGTTGCTCAATTGACGTTATTTTGAAACCATTTGAATGGAATTAGTCAGTACATTGTATTAAAGCCTAGTTTTCCACCTTGGGAGATTAAGACCCCCAACTAACAGCTGAAAGCTAAACCTTAAAATCTCCTGCTTGACCACACCCTTCTCATGGGTGCTTCTATTGTTCCAACTTTATAAAAACAACACCCAAGGCCTCACAAGTCAGTTATCTTCTCGTAGTCTGCTCAACACTTCAGTCTCTATAAAAGAAACCAGGGCAAAACACACCACCTAAAGCTTCAGTGGTCACAGCATCAAATTTCTCAATTGCCTCCATGGATGATACAGAAGCTTGTGAGGAATAGGAATATGGTGGGTTAATGGGTGGTTCTATGAGAGTACAGCTGAGATGCAATGTTGGAACAGAATGGGGAGTTGATGGAGGAGGCTGGTGGTGTGGTCAGGGAACATTCACTGGATGCAACCAAGTAAGAGACTGGAAATTTAGCTATTTCAAACGTTAATATTAACTCTATTCAATGGGTAAAACTACAAAAAGTTGGAAATATTCAAGTCTGGCAGGAGAGGAGACAGTGGTGGAAGGGATGTGGGGGCAGTCCATTTCTTGTCCTGTGCTATGTTAGAGGCAGTCTTGAGGTTATCAATGCTCCTCTCCTCTCTCTCTCTTGCTTTGTGTCTCCAATCAAATGCCTGCAATCCTAAGCTTCTGCTTGTGTCTCTTCCATTCTTCTTCGCTATCGCCCTAGTGAGAGCACATGGATCACTGAATCTGTATGAAGCAGTAGCTTTCCCTGGGGACTCCTGACTCACGAGGGCACCTTGTACAATGCAGTAAAGATCCATTTTCAGAGATTTTGAATGGAAAGTAAACCAGTTATCGTTTACAGTATTTAGTAACCATCATACCTTTTCTGTGACTTCACATGTAGTAAAACAGTTTTATTTTGTAGAAATTTTATGAATAACACCATCTTATTCATGTGTCATCCTCGGAAAGGCTTTTCACCCTTTTTTTTGTCTGTATTGAGGTTTTTAAGACAATAATGAGTAGTTGTGTGTTGAACAGTTTGAACAATTCTTAACCATAAAAATTGACAACTTGTATTTGGCTGGAGTCCACATCTGTTAATGTTGGCTTCACTGTCTTGTCTGGAGAAGAAATAAAAATTGCTCCCTTTGCTGGATACAAAGGATACCATTTGGCTCATTGTAGTTGTTTCACTGTTAGTATTTCATTTGGAGCGAGTGAACACTCCAAATGTGTTCCTATCCCAATGTGAGTTAGCATCTTAAGGGGACTGTAGAGTGATTCAAGTGGGGGATGGTAGGAGAATTTGATGGAAGAACACATCTGACCATGTTTCTAATTGGAGGCTGAGGGGTGAAGTTATAGAGGTTTATAAAATCATGTGGGGCATGGATAGGGTGAATAGCCAAGGTCTTTAACCTAGGGTGTAGGAGTCCAAAACCAGAGGGCATGGCTAAGGTGAGGGGGAAAGATTTGAAAAGGACCTGAGGGGCAACATTTTCATGCTGAGAGTGGTGCATGTATGGAAGGAAGTGATGGAGGCTGGTACAATTACAATATTCAAAAGGCATTTGGATGGGTATGTGAATAGAAAGGCTTGAGAGGGATATTGGCCAAATGCTGTAAAATGGAACTAGATCAGATTGGGATGTCTGGTTGTTGTGGATGAGTTGGACTGAAGGGTCTATTTTCATGCTGATTGACACTCTAATGTCCATGACACTATTTAATCTCCATTGGGTAGGCAACAACCCTGCACTAACCCATTTATAAATCTGACTGACTAATGGTCAGCTGGGGCCATCTGCTGGTGACTTGCAGAAATTAACATTAACAGGCTGGGTTTTGTTTCGATTGAAGCTATCCCCTGAAGCTATCAAAGTTGTATTCCTGCAAATGTCAGGCGATTTTACATTTGAATGTTTTTGTTAAAACTTTTACCTCATTGCTAAGTGGCCCCTTTGTAAAGTTATCTTTATAGACCTGCCAAAGCTAGTAGGAAATAAGCTCTAAAACATAAATTTGAATAACTGAAACCCCAAACCAGGTTGGCAGTTTATATCATTTGCACTTTGCAGTTTGTTTGCCAAATGACATTGTGGTGAAAGTTGAAAAATGCCAGTAATGTGAAAATCAAATTATTTGATAACTTGTCAAGGAAACCATTCTTAAAAATGTGCACACTGTCACAGGAGGGGATTGATGTTCACAGAAACTAAAATGTTGCAGCTGTTGGATATCAGAGATAAAAATGGAAAAAGCCGGAAGTACTCAGGTCTGGCAGTGAAGTTTGCTGCTTTAAAGAGAGCAACATTAAGGGTCATGCGCCTTGTTACTTTGGAAAAAAGAACAGGTTACAAGGTGATCTTGATGGTGCGCAGTAAATTCTCACTAAATAATGGCACTGTAGAAGCAATAGCAAAGTCCTGCAGTTGTTGGGAATCTGCGATAAAAAGAGAAAATGGTGGAAACACTAAGCAGGGCACATTTCACACAGGCCAGTTGGTTTGTGAATAAAGTTCCAGCTATCAAGGAATATGCAAGAAAATAAATGCTGTCAAACTGTACTCTGGTGATGCAACATTTGGCAAGAGCTGTCTATGTCTGACTGTGGGCCAACCCTTAGGCCTAGCTCTGCAAATCTCAGCATGACATCAGTTTCAAATGTTGGGGCAGCTGTCCTCTGGTTTAATGTTACTGAAGTACAAGTCAATGTGCCTCATCTAAAAGGTGATTTTTCACATGTGAGCCAAGACATTAAAATGTTGGCATGTTGTTAATGGCCACTGTGGTGAGGCCATGCTCTGTGGCTAGATTTGATTTCCATGTCTTTCATGGTAGCAGTCTCTGAATCATGATCAATAATCATTGCCAGTTCCCCCATCCTCACATCTAAAACAAGTGAACTGGAAGTCTCCAATTGTTGTCCAGTTTGAGAGGACTCATTGACCAGGTATTTCTAATTTTGATCTGTTATTTTCAAAAAGCACTTCATAATGCTTTATTCATTGTGTTCCAATTTTTACTTTTCAGTGTTAAAATCACAATTGATGAAAAGTGAAATCTGGCTTGATAGACCATAAGTTTTTATTCTTGCTATTTAATTATTATTGGTCAGTTACTGGACATATTCATATGAGGCTGCCAATGTTCTTCTAACAAAAGACAGAAAAGTTTATTACTCCAAAAGGGGTGAAAATGTACAAATTTGACAATTTTAGCTCTTAAGCACAAATATTTTGATTTATTACCAAGGTACATTGAAAAGCTTTGCTCTGTGTGCAGTACAGCAGATTATACCATACAATGTGCATACGGATAATAGAACAGAGCAAGAAATACAATGTTACAGCAGCAGAGAAGGTGCACAAAAAGTGGTTAGCACTGCTGCCTCACAGCACCAGAGACCTGAGTTCAATTCCCGCCTTGGTCTATGTGAAGTTTGCACATTCTCCCAGTATCTGTGTGGGTTTCCTCCGGGTGCTCTGGTTTTTCCCACAGTCCAAAGATGTACAGGTTAGGTGAATTGGCCATGCTAGATTGCCCGTAGTGTTAGGTGAAGGGGTAAATGTAGAGGAACGAGTCTGGGTGGGTTGCTCTTCGGAGGGTCGGTGTGGACTTGTTGGGCTGAAGGGCCTGTGCCTACACTGTAAGTAATCTAATCCAAAAAAAAAACATTAAATTTGAAATTTGAGAGGTCATTCAGAAGTCGAATTACAACAGGGAAGAAGCTGTTCTTGAAAAGAGTGGTTCAACCCTTTTTCCTAGCAATATCCTTTACAGTCACTCATTCTTAAAGAAGTATCAGTTCTATCTTAACTTATTAATTTTGTACTTAACTGACAAGGTTGCAAGTATTTCCAATAGAGTCATAGAAATGTACAGCATGGAAACAGCCCCTTCGGTCCAACCCATCCATGCCGATGAGATATCCCAACCCGGCCCATATCCCTCCAAACCCTTCCTGTTCATATACCCATTCAAATGCCTCTTAAATATTGTAATTGTACCAGCCTCCACCACTTCCTCTGGCAGCTCATTCCATACCCGGACCACCCTCTGAGTGGAAAACGTTGCCCCTTTTGTTTCTTTTATATCTTTCCCCACTCACCCTAAACCTATGCCCTCTAGTTCTAGACTCCCCGACCCCAGGGAAAAGACTTTGTCTATTTACCCTATCTATGCCCCTCATAATTTTGTAAACCTATATGAGGTCATCCCTCAGCCTCCGACGCTCCAGGGAAAACAGCCCCAGCCTCTCCCTGTAGCTCAAATCCACCAACCCTGGCAACATCCTTGTAATCTTTTCTGAACCCTTTCAAGTTTCACAACATCTTTCTGCTAGGAAGGAGACCAGAATTGCACGCAATATTCATCAGCTAATTCATTGACTTCTCTTAACTGAACTTAGAACAAAACTCCATCTACTTAAACTTCTAAAACAATTCAACTTTTTGTTTTGCGAGCTCTGTTAGGTTAGTGACTGCTACAGACTTAACTACTGTTTTGCTGATATGAATCTTTAACTTCTTAACTGAAACCTCATTGTTGGCCCGAGCCATTTGTTTCTCAGTGTGTCATAAACACCCACGATAGTTTAGCTTATGTTGCAAGCTTTCTTTCCTGTAAAGACCATTTTGAGGTTCCTGTTGGAAAAATGACTTTCTGACCCTTTGTAGACCTGTCCGCAGAATTAAAATCAAGAAAAATTTCACCGTAACTTTAGAATCTAAACAGAGGAGACACGATTATTCGAACGAGATGAGTGGGCATTATTTCGTTTGGATAATTGATTATTTGGTAAATCGATTCAATGCTTTTCCTCTGGGGATCGAAGTTTTCTGTAAAGTCTGCTCCCTGTTGAGGAGATCAGGCAGCATCACCGCACGTGCGAGCCCCCGCCCACCCCCCAAACCCTCCAACACTGCCCGCCCCATGCCCCGCAACCCCATCGAACACGCCCCGTCCACCCCCAATCCTGTCCACCTCACCCTGCCCCCCCAACGCTGTCCAACACCA
>NW_025214723.1:0-17131 GCF_004010195.1 Chiloscyllium plagiosum | reverse complement strand
TCACTCCCCCCCACCCCTCGCCCTCCAATCTTGTCCGACATCACTCCCCCCCCACCCCTGCCCCAAATCCTATCCACATGTTCCACCTTTGCCCTGTACAGGACAATGTTGGAGCGATTATCTGAGGAAGGTGGGTTTAGGGTACACACCTGTGTAGAACTCCAGGGAAAGTGTGGGGAGAGAGAGGATGGGAGGTCAGTCATTTAGAGATGGTGCCTGTGCTTCCATCAATCCAGGACTGTTCTCGGCAGCACTTTTAATCACTGTAAACAAAAGACGCGATCACTGTTGGAAACACATCTTCGATGTAATGTTTCTGTCGGGACCTCGAGATCTCCTTCAGATAATCCAATTTTCCGATAATTGGTATTCGGATAATTGAGGTTCCTCTGTATTCACAAATAGGGTCAGCATGGAAATAGACCCTTCGGTCCAGCTTGTCCATGTTGACCAGATATCTTACCTAATCTAGTCCCATTTGCCAGCACTTGGGGCCCATATCCCTTTAAACCCTTCCTATTCATATACCCATCCAGATGCCTTTTAAATGCGGTAATTATACCAGCATCTACCACTTCCTCTGGCAGCTCGTGCCATACACACACCACCCACTGCATGAAAACGTTACCCCTTAAGTCCCTTTTATATCTTTCCCCTCTCTCCCTAAACCTATGCCCTCTAGTTCTGGATTTCCCCACCCCAGGGAAGAGACTTTGTCAATTTATCTTATCCATGCCCGTCATGATTTTATAAACTTCTATTAGGTCACCCCTCAGCCTGCAATTATTTTACAGCATGTGGCCTTGGCAAGCCAATTGGTTCAAGTGATGATTGACCAGCGTTCATTGTCTATCTCTAATCAGCAAAGCCGGCATCCCATGAGGGAATAGAGGTAAGAAGAAATTAATCTTGTAATTAGCACTTGTATTGCTATGAACAGAAGACAATATGCAGAAGACCTCAGCATGTATTTTCCCTTAACAGCGAAGTATTTGCTGACATAAGCACACTTGAAACTCAAAAATGCCCTTTTTAAAAATGAAATGTTGCATCACAGTCAGCTGCCTACTACACATTTGTTTCAGGAATTATGCGTGACTAAGGAATTGGCGTAGCAACAGGAAGAATCCTTCCTACTACATTTTTTTTGCTTTCTCTCAGTTTCACTTTGACTAAAGGAACATTTTTCTCATGTTGAGTTGAACCTGGCAAAGCTGCTAGTTCTGGGGATGATTTTGTTCCCAACCTTCAGTTCTATATATTTTTTTAAAGGAACCAAAGTATTTTGGGTGGTGCTGGAGATGACTTATGGGATTTTCTCATGAGTTCCGTTTGTGTGGTGCCAGGAAATGGGCCAGCATCTTAAAGCTATGTATTTTTTCCTATCTCCATACTTTTCATTAGGAGGGAATCAAAAAAGATTTCTATGTATAATTAACAATCTGACAGGCTGCAATGTGGTTGCATTCATTTCTGTGCTGGCCATTAGAGAGGAACAATTTTCTTGATTGTCAACTCCTGTGCCCTGTGGAATACTCCGCCACAGAAAGTAGTTGAGGTCAAAACATTGGTTTTGATCTAACTCCTTGAAAAAAATTCAAAGAACTGCGAATGTTGTAGATCTGAAACAAAAGCAGAAATTGCTGCAGAAATTCAGCAGGTCTGGCAGCTTTTGTGCAATGAAAGAGTTAACATTTTAGTAAGGTCACTGCACTTGAAACGTTAACTTTGCTTCCTCTCCATAGATACTGCCAGCAGTTTCTGTTTTTGTTTCAGGAGTTAGATATAGTTCTTGGTGCTAAAGGGGTAAAAGTGTAGTGAGAGGAAGTGAGAACAGCGTATTGACTTGGATAATCGGTATAGACATGTGGAATGATGGAGCAGTTTTGAAGGGCTGAGTGGCCTACTCCTGCTCCCATTTTTGTGTTTTAGTATATAACACATACAATGGAATGTGTAAGGGCTCAACACCCACCAGTCATGAGCACCCTGCAGGATGTCACCAAGAATTCATAGTCTCCAAACGTCTGACTGACTGAACTAAACTTATATCCTGTGTTTTTGAGCTCTGAAGTGAATGCACTAATACTAAGCCAAGGCTCCCTCGTGGAAAATGTATAAAGAAAGAGGCCATTCAGCTCAATGAACCTGTACTGGCTCTTCAAAAGTACTTGCAAATTAGTCCCACTCAGTGATCTTTCCCTATTTGGTGGTGCAGTCTAAAGAAAAAGTCTTCATATAACGATGGATTATGAGCAGTTGAATAGCGGATATTAAAAGATTGCATTATGTTTAATCAGCTTTGTGATTAAACTCAAAAGAACATTTGTGTGGGAGGCAATGCTTGATGTTTGTACAGATTACCAAACCCTGCACTGATAGTTGCAAGGATAATTTCAATACAGAATTGTAATCAACACCTTTTTTTTGCTGTTTCTTTTTAAACCAGTTTCAAATTAAATTTAATTGCAGTTCATTTTAACATCAACTTGTTTTTCTTAATGCAGCATGCTTTTTTTTTTGGGTGGGGGAAGGAGTATTTTTTGGAAATGTTGATGACCTAATCAGGAAGTACTGAGACTAATAGTGTGAGGAAATGGATTTGACAGCAATTAATTAAAATTGGATATCATGGTGATCATTATTCTAGCAGTTTATTAATGCACCTTCCCTTGTGCTGTTGTATTCAGTAAATCTTTCCCTTGCCAAGTGAAAGCATTGAGTTTATTGGGAATACCAAGAAATGTAAAAAGCTTAAAGCCAGTCATAATCCTTTAACATTTTAAAGAGTCATTGTTGAGGTGAATTCTCTTTAAACTTTGGTAACCTGCTTTCTGAGATGCTTGCTTTCATATTGCAAGCTTGTTTTTGTTCTGTTTATAGGGCAGTTGGAACGAGATTTTGAAACTCTGTTGTCTTGTTACTTCTCAGTTTTTATATTTGTGTGAACATGTTATCATCTACATATTACCTATGTATATAATTTATTTATGTAATATTTGACAGTTATGTAGAGGTATTCAATTGTGCTGTCACTAAGCATGGCACAGTGGCTCAGTGGTTAGCACTGCTGCCTCGCAGCGCCAGGGACTCAGGTTCGATGTCAGCCCTGGTGACTATTTGTATGGTGTTTGCACATTCTCACCATATCTGTGGGGGTTTCCTCCAGGTACTCTGGTTTCCTCCCACAGTCCAAAGATGTGTAGGTTAGGTGAATTAGCCATGCTAAATTGCCCATAGTGTACAGGGATGTATAGGTTAAATGCATTAGTCAGGAATAAATATAGGCTAGGGGGAATGTGTCTGGGTGGGTTACCCTTCGGAGGGTCAGTGTGGACTTGTTGTGTTGAAGGACCACACTGTAGGGATTCTATGATCTTGTGTGAAAATTCTCTGTTACTGTATATTCAACGTGTGTAAGACTGGATGGCAAAGACATAACTCTGCACTCTGGCTAGAAAATCAACTTAAAAATATTAACATCATGGTTTACCACCAGAATATCATACATTTTGGAAGAAGCAGCAATTTGTAGTTTGTAACTGGCTGCATGTTATGATAGAAATGAAGTTACGTTTAATAATTGTTTTGCAACCTCCTGCTAAAATGTCAATGGCCATAGTTTGTCATTATTTCTGATTAGATTCCGTTCTCTGCCCAAGCTATCCCCCTTTCATTTCCTAGAGGCAGTGATTCATGCTGCGATATGGTTTCATGAGTGTCAGAGGCTGTCGGCCAAGTAGACAATCTTCATTTCTGAGTTGGCAGGCTGGTGGCAACAAGGGTATCACTGCCAACCTTGTGTTGGCATGTGTGAAGGGTCTGTTCTGTGCTGTACATCTCTATGACTATGACTCTATGACACAATCAGGTTTGACTGTATGGGTCAGGTGAACCCCTGCTGGGGCTACTGGATTTAAAAAAAACAGAGCAGGTTGAATATTAACTCATTGAATGGTGCAATAGACTCAATGGACAGAATGGCTTACTTCTGCCCTTAGATCTTTTTCTTGTTCCTCTCATATGCCCACGAGAAGCATGGTTCACGCTTCAAGTATTACTCCAGCAATGCTGGGTATATTTCGCACTATCTTCCTGATGTGTGTGGTTCAGGGTACTGCATCTATAAGCTTCAGAAGAAGCTCCAGATAGCAAGATTCACTTTAATTTTAAAATGTCTCCCACACATTCCAGGTTGATGTTTATTTATTTGACTTTTATTTCTTTTAACATAAGCATGACTTGGGTATTTGTAAAGCTGCACTGATATACAATCTTCTGAAAAGAATTTGTATTACTCATGGGAGTAGTTACAGTGAGAATTATTATGTTCAAACTTTAAATATATCCCACTTTTTTTATAGCTTCAGGGATTTCCTTTATCCATTAATTGTATGTGGTGTCTAATTTAAACCAAGTTTTTAATAGAACAGGCTGATGCAGTTTTCCTTTTCATCCCCTCTAGTTCTGTTTTGTAGAACATTGAACACCAGCAACTGATTTCACATTGCAATCAGAAGTGCAAGTTAGGGAGGTGGGGAATCATGATTGTTGTATGTTGATATATAATCATTGTTATGGAGTGTGTGGGGGACAGTTGTCAGAGAGAGGCAGTAAACCGGGGTTGAACAGTCCAAGATGTGAGGGTCTAAGAATATTTTTGGAGTTTTGCTTGATTTCTTCTGTGAGTTAATTGAATGTGGTCACAGGAAATTTTAAATGGTTGATGCACAGTCAATCACATTGTGGATCATTGGATTTGTGGGAGGTAAAGGTTGAGTGTGCTGAAAAGTCAGGACATACTTTGTTTTTTTTTTGTATTGTCATATTTAGTGAAAATCTAAATTCAATCTGTTATATTAATGATGGTGGATAGCTGCTATACCTTGATAAAATGATCATTTGCTACAAACCCACTTGGGAAAAGGCTTGGATTCTCGAATGCAACTACTCCTGGGGTCACCACAAAAGTTAATGAATTCAATCAAAGTACTCAAAGTCCTCCTTATTTTATTTTCTGATGGACCTGTGTTAATAAAAACAGCTAACCAGCTTCCTGTATTTAACAGGGGCTACTGTTTATTGCAAATAAGTAGATTCCAGTCATAGGCAAGCAAAACTATAGTCTATAAACTATCACCTTGTAACTCTAATTCCCTTTTAAAATATTTGTTCATACAAACAGACAGTTAAACACAGCACTGATGTTATGGGGTGAAAGAAAAAATACAGTGAAAGCACAGTTCAATAGCACCAGTCAACAGTATTTGTTGAGTTCTTCCATAGCAACTGAGAAGCATAGAAAATAGATGCAGGAGTAGGCCATTTGGCCCTTCAAGCCTGCACCATCATTCAATATGATCGTGGCTGATCATTCAATTTCAGTACTCCCACTTTCTCTCCATACCCTTGATCCCTTTAACAGCAAGGCCCATGTCCACCTCCCTGTTGAACTGGCCCCAACAGCTTTCTGTGGGAGAGAATTCCACAGATTCACAACTCTGAGTGAAGAATTTCTTCCTCCTTCAATCCTGAATGGCTTACCCCTTTATTCTTAGACTGCGAACCCACGTCTTGACTTAGCCAACATCAAGAACATTCTTCCTGCATCTGGCCTGTCCAGTCCCATCAGGATTTTATATTTCTGAGATTTCCCCCTTTTTGGCTTTTGCTTCCCAAGGCCTTCTGTCCTCTCTGGATTCTTTTACTACTTCGCAGGTTGCACAGGGGGATTGGAATGCAAGTCATAAAGTTTCTTCATGGTTAAACACAACAGCTTACAGTCATTGCTGAGGGAAAATAACTGTCTCCACTCGGCTGCATAGAGTCAGAGACTGACTACTTTATCCAGTTTGGACACCTTCTGCCTTTGTATCGTTTATGCACACTATCTGTCCAGAAACAAGTCAGACTGGTGCTGTCAGGCTGATTGCCTTTATTGCCTTTGGCGTAGACAACTGGTCACAATTTTACACAAACCAATCACCATTCTATTCCTGGCTGAATCTCACTCAATACGCATACTCCACTGCCGTCTTCTCTCTCCTCTATCACTGCTTGACATGCAGCAGTGTTAAACAATGAGCTCTAGGAGCTCATTTTTGGGTTGTCAGACTATAACTAATGAAAATGCAGCAAGGAGCAATGCATGAGCCTGTTTTTCAGAATCAGTGTCAATGACTAAAGGAGGAATCAAAAACAGAAATTGCTGGAAAAGCTCAGCAGGTCTGGCAGCATCTGTGGAGAGAAATCAGAGTTAAAGTTTTGGGTTCAGTGACCCTTCCTTAGAACGGGACCTGAAATATTAACTCTAATTTCTCTGCCCAGATGCTGCAGGATCTGCTGAACTCTTCCATCAATTTCTGTTTTTGCTTATGATTTCCAGCATCCACAGTTCTTTGGTTTCCTCCTCTTAGTTAAAACCTAATGTGTCCCCAAAATTGCTGAAAATGTTAAGTTAAATCAGCAAATCAGTGTGAATAGGGTACAAAGAGTGCAAGATCACTTAGATGGGTTAGGTGAATATACACTGCTGCCTACTTTCTTGTATATAATGAGGAGAAAAATGAAATTATCCCTTTAGTATGTAAAGTATGACCGCAGAGTATTTTTTAAATGGCAAGAGTCTGGAAAATGTTGGCACTCAGAATGATCTGGGTGCCCTTGATCATGAAAGTTAACATTTGGATATAGCCAGGAATTAGGAAAACAAATTTTCTTCCAAAAGGATTGGGTTCCAAAAGGATTGGAACCTTAACTGGAACCTTATCCCAGTTAAGTGATCTTACTACAGTTGTTTATGGCCTTGGCAAGGGCACATCTGGAATACTGGGTATAGTTTTGGCCACCTTACCCATGGAAGAGGCAACATGGTGGTTCAGTGGTTAGCACTGCTGCCTCATAGCACCAGGGAACCGGGTTTGATTCCATGCTCAGGCGAGTGTCTGTGTGGAGTTTGCACATTCTCCCAGTGTCTGTATGGGTTTCCTCCAGGTGCTCTGGTTTCCTCCCACAGTCCAAAGATGTGCAGGTTAGGTGAATTGGCCATGCTAAATTGCCCATAGTGTTCAGGGATATGTAGGTTAGGTGCATTAGTCAGGGGTAAATGTAGGGGAATGTACACTTTGGCGTTACGGTGTGGATTTGTTGGGCCGAAGGGCCTGTTTCCACACAGCAGGGATTCTAATATATACCTTGGAAAATGTGCAAGAAAGATTCATTGCTCTGATTCCTAAGATGAATTTCCTGGAAAGGGAGATTGAATAAAATAAGAGGTAATCTAATTGAAAGATGTAGATTTCTTGAGGGACTTGATATGATAGATGCTGAGAGGGTGTCTCCTTGGTTGGTAAGACTAGAACTGACAGTCGCACAATAAAGGGGCTGAGCACTTTAGAGTGAGATAAAGAAGAGTGTCTTCACTTGAAGACAATGAAAATTTGGCATTGGCTATCGCAGAGCACAACATTCCTTAACATAAAATGAGACATTGATAAACATTTTGAATACTAAGCAAATTGTAGAATATGCGGATGGTATGGGTAGATGCAACTAAACTGGCAGATCAACCATGATCTTATTGAATGAAACAGTAGACTTGAAGGGCCAAATGATCTTCTGTAATTCTTGTTTTTTATGCTTTCATGTGTTTATGTGCTACTTCCTGTGACCAGTTTAGTATCCCTGTTTTGTTATGCATGCAAGTTTGAGCATTAATAATAGTGTGGGTGAATTTTAACAGGTTGGATTAAATCGAAGTGTTGGAATGGGGAAGCTAAAATTTGTGCAGGCCTCGGAAAAGCTGTAAAGATATTTGAAAAAAAATCGACATTGTTTGCCAGCGCTGAAAGGGAGAGAGAAGTAATGGGGAAAGATTAATTAAAATGATAAGACGTGGACAATCAACTCAAGTCCAGCACCTGATTTCTGTTTGATGAAATTGATCCTCATAAGGTGACTGTCAATGCAGTGTCTCAAATTCCCCATTTTCCCATGGGTCAGTTTTGCAATATGCCTGAAAAGCAGATTGTAAGGCCACCCTGCCACTGACTGTGATAAACCTCTGCTTGTGTGTTAATCATTGCTATTCCAGTATCTAATGACACAGTTCTGTGTCAAGCTGTATTGTTTCTGGAGACAGTGCTCTATGGCTGTCTTTTGGTAGCTGCCTCAACACTGACAAGTATGGGCTTAGTGGCATCTTTGAGTGTGTGTGTGTGTGGCCAGTCAGTATGATTGTGATGTATCTGGTGCTGCAGTTAATGAATCTTTATGTATATTTTATGACTGCTGTTGGTGTTGTTTAAGGTACTGGTTGGTAGAAACCAGTAGAGGGCACTCTATAAGAAGGTTCTTCATCTTTCCATTAGGGATTCGGGGTGGAGTGTGCTGCTCCATCCAAGATAAGTTTTAGTAGATCACTGGGTGTGATCTACTAAAGGTCAGATGCTGATTTTTGTGGCCTGGTGGAAATGCTATTGCATATTTATGTCAGATGTTTTTGTTTGCAGCCACATTTTAGGGTTTCTTTTTAAAATTTCTGGTTGTGCTTCAAGCCCACACTCCTAATTTACAGGCATGTGTTCTGCGGGGTGTGGGAGTGGAGGCAGAACAAAGGGCCTCCTAATGGGCCTGCACCTGGGCTTAGCCATCAAGTCCAGACAGGAAGCCATGGAGGGGATAACAGTACCCGACTCTCTGCCCCTCCTTCACAGTTAGGTCTGTACTGGGGTGTCCAACGAGAGGGCATATGGCCCAATAGAGGTTTTTGTAGTATTTGTACTGAGGTCAGCCTGGTGGACATCATACAATATGAGTTCCCTGATTGGGGCTATTAATCTGGTCCAATCAGGGAGCCTTGGCTGACAGATAAGAACAAAATTTGAGTTCTGTTCAGACAGAACTGGCTTAGAGAGAGCTGGATCAGTGTCAAGGACTCTCCACTTGTAAATAAAGGATGACCTAGTGACTAGATACCTGTCTCTGGAGTTATCTCAGCTTTTAGAGACAAGTGGGCACCACAGGGACTAGAGTGCATCATCACCCTAGATATTTTTATCTTGATTTGATTTGACGAATTTCCATTCCAGTTCTATATGCTTCCATTGACTGCCTTGGTTTGTTTCTTTTTACTACAATGCTCCACCAAGGGGCTGTGTAACCTGATATTGGCTCTTGTGGCACAGAGGCATGGTCTGTTCCTCTGAGCCAGAAGGTCCAGGTTCAAGTCCCATCCGTGCCAGAAATGTATCATGACACATTGGAACAAGTTGGTTCAACATACTTTAGAAAGGAGGATTGGTGTCAGCACTCTCCCCGAACCACAAGCTGCCATGGTTGTTTGCACAGCCCCACAATATTTGGATTTCATTTGTCTCACAACGTCTTTCAGGACTGAGAGTTTCCACTTGTAGTACTTCTGCATAGAGCCAGACTTGTGTTACAGTCCGTGGGTGTAAGCATTGTGCTGGGTGCACACACAGTACTTCTGATATCTAACCTGATCTATCTGCCATGTCTCCATTGGCCCTGTTTAAGGTGGCACTTCTGCCAACATTCATTCTTTTCTGAGCATTTCTCTTTTTGGCAAAGTGGAAAATGACAGTAATTTTCCAATTGGGGTTGCAAGTTTGTAGCAAAGAAATCTGATGAACTTCAGCCTACCATCTATTCCTTTCTCTAGTTCTTGCACACCAACTAACACTAATTACCAAAGTGACCTTATTGAGAGAAGTATGCAGGTCATTTTAAGATTTATTAACCAGGGTTAAGTGCAGAGGCTAGTACAGAATGTGAATTCTATTTGTTTTCTTAAATATTATAGAAGCTTCATCTATTTTCCAATGTGACCAATTATTGAATAACATAAATTTGGGAAGTAAAATCTTCTAGTTTCATTTCAAGGCCCTTTCTAACAATTTCTCATACTGAACCTGGTTTGGAATTCATTAACATCTGTAGTGAATTTTAAAATGCCACATTTCTAGCACAATCCATTGCAGATTTTGTCACCCTTTTGATGTTTTCTTGTTACTTTTGCCCCCCAAAATCTGCTGAATCTTGACGATGAAAATGTATAGCTTTTATGATGACTTTCCAACTCATCTTATTGGGAGATGTTAAACCAGTCAGTAACTCAGTGAGGCGTCACACAATCTGGGTTGCTGTCCTGTGCTGCCATTTGCTGAATGACCGGTGGGGAGATGGATTTCTCTCACATCCTGAACATCAGCACTGCCCCAGGGGGATGGTGCTGGACTGGGGATTGCTTTCTGAAAGTCAGAGTTTCTGTGTAATGGGCATAGATAGGGCCAGCTTAGGACAGGCTGACCATGCTGAAGGGGCGATGTGAGGTTTATGTGAATGAACAGGCAAATGATGATGGCTTGGATTAGTGAAGAGTGGACTTTTAAAATAAAAATGGGGCAACCTTTGTGTTGTTTGGGGTTGCTATCAACTCTTCAGACAGGTACACAGAGACCTTTTGTGTGTGCGTGTGTATGTATGTATAGGTGTATATATAAACACCCTGATGGACGGTGCTGCTTGTGATATAATAGTCATTATCGCCTGCCTCTAATTAGGCTGAACCTAACACTAGATCCCAGACTGAAACCTGAACAATTACACCCTAACTTTATTTCGGTTGTTTAATACATGCACATAAATTACTGAACACACTTAAAAGAAACTGCCAGTTAATTTTTAACACAGTGAATCAAGGAACCAAACATCATGAACACTAAATGAAACATTGGAAAGATTTAATTACAGGAATCAGAAATATCCTCAAGCACAGGCAACCACTTTCATCCTTACAATGACATAAGTATTCAAATTACAGTGAAGTGTTACCATCTCCATGCCAAGGCACCCCATTTATATTTAGGCTGTTACAGCTGCAACTGGTTTCCTTTTTGGCTAATTTCTATGCAGTCACTAAATGCACTTTCCCTTCATCTGGTGCCTCTCCCAGAGACATCTGAAACAAACCGCCAGCAAAACAAAGGCTTTAACTTCAAAACAGTTACTTTAGTTTCTTCGACTCCATGTTGGACAGTTGTACACTCTCTGCCATCTGCTACACTTTTGGATTGTTCTGTTTCTTTATAGCTCTTGAACATTGTTGCTAAGCTCCAGCCAGTGCTCCTGTAATATTCTTACTGGCTGCTCAGGCCTCAGAGGCTTGTGTATGGCAGTGATGTCCAGAACTGGAAGTGAATGCTGTGCTTACCGTGCCACCACTGATAATTGTGCATGAATGATTGGAGCAGCCGCATTACTTAGAGGGCACATTGGCTCCAGCACAGTTTTCTTTTCCTTAGGTACTACTGTACTGGGCCCATTGCAAATTGCTTGGAGAGCAGGTAATAGTAAACCGCATTACCACTGGTCTGGAGGCAAATTTTCACCAGAATAGGGAAGGATGACCTTTTTTTTCCCCAAAAGATCTTAGTGAACAAATTTCTTTTTTAAACAGCAATCGACACCAAGTGGGCTTGGTGGTTAGCACTGCTGCTTCTCAGCACTAAGGACCTGTGTTCAGTTCCAGCTTTGGGCAACTCTGTTTGCACATTCTCACCATGTCTGTGTAGGTTTCCTCTGGGTGCTCCAGTTTCCTCCCATAGTCCAAAGATATGCACTTCAGGTGAACGGAGATCATGCAAAATTGTCCCATATTGTCCGGGTTTGTGCAGGCTGGGTGGGTTAGCTATGGCAAATGCAGGGCTACAGGGATAAGATGGGGTCTTGATCTGGATGGGATGCTGTTCAGAGGATTGGTACAGTCGTGATGGGCCAAAAGATGTCTTTCTGCACTGTAGAGATTCTATGATTCACTGTAATTATGAGTGCCATTAGTCTAGCTTTTTATTCCAAATTGTTTTAAAATTTAATTCAAATTTTGCCAACTGCCAAGGGGAGATTCAAACCCATGTTCCCAGAACTGGGTTCTGGATTACGAAAACTGTGCTTGTTACCACTAGCCACAAACTTCTCCTGACCCTGACAAGTTAATTGGGATCAGCCAGGGAAGTTCCCAGAAGTTAAAGCATCAATATGTAAGATGACTGGCCAAAGGAATTTAAGATCTTTTCATGTTGAGCCTAACATTATATAAAAGCCATCCTTTGCATCTTATGCTGTACCCTTTCAGTATAGTTTTGGTTGCTTTAGAGATGGGCTTCAAATGGTTAATGTTAAACTTTCCATTAACTTTACACTATTGTAATGTTATGACCAGCAAAAAGCAAGTCAAACCAAATCATCTTTAATATCACTAGATTTGCAACACCAGTGAAATTAAAATATTCACTAACACGCAAAATTTGCCTTATTGTTCCTAACCAGACTCTACATATAATAGATCTTGGGCCCCAAGTTTATAACTCAAATAAATGTTAACAATTTATTATTAATGCTGTAACTTTAGCTGGACAAACCTAAACTTGGTTTGAGACAAAAAAACCTGCAGATTCTGGAATCCAAGGTAGACCGGCAGGAGACTGGAAGAACACAGCAAGTCAGGCGGCATCAAGAGATGGGGAAGTCAACATTTTGGATGTAAGTCGTCTTCAGGGCTGAGCGTGGGTGTAGATAAAGGGAGTGGGGGGGGGCGGGGGGGCGGTGCAGGGTGGTGAGGTAGGCATAGGTGTTTTATTCCTGATGAAGGGATTTTGCTGCACCTCGGATGCTGCCTGAACTGCTGTGCTCTTCCAGCACCACTAATCCAAAATCTGGTTTCCAGCATCTGCAGTCATTGTTTTTACATAGGCGGAGACAGACAGGTAGAGAGTATGACCTGGTTGGTCGGTGGGAGGAATGAATCCGCTTGATGGCTCGAAGGAAGGGTCAATGAGAGGAATGGAAGGGAGGGGGAGGGACTGAGGTTATTTGAAATTGGAGAACTCTCAATTGAGTCCACTGGGCTGTAGGCTGCCCAGATGGAAGATGAGGTGTTGTTCCTCCAAATTGGGGTCTGACTTGCTGTGGCAATGGAGGAGGCCAAGGATAGTCATGTCAGAAAGAGTGTGGGAAAGTGAATCAAAATGGGCGGTGACTGGGAGGTCAGGTTGGCCCTTGCACACCCAACTGAGATGCTTAGCGAAACGGTCCATTGATTTAAGTTTGGTCTCCCCGATGTAGAGAAGACACAATGGGAGCACTGGATACAGTAAACTAGGTTGGAGGAGAGACAGGTGAACCTCTGTCTCACCTGGAAGGACTGTTTGGGGCTATGCATGGAAGTGAGGGAGATGATGTGCTAACAGGTTTTGCATCTTTTCCGGTTGCAGGGGAATGTACCAAGGGGCTGAGGGGTTGGTGGGGAGAGTGGCATGAACCAAGGACTGTCAAAGGGACCGGTCCTTGTGGAAGGCAGGGAGGGGTGTGGAGGGGAAGATGTTTTTGGTGGTGGGTTCTAGTTAGAGTTGTCGGAAGTTGGTGGGGTGGTAGATGAGGACAAGGGGGACTCTGTCTTTATTATGTTTGGAGGGGAATGGAGGCGGTGCAGTGGAGGGCTGTCTGGATGACAAAATTAAATGCCGAGATAGTGTAATTATGACTGTGATTTATTATATTCCAATCTTCTTTGATCATAGCCTATCTGAGAGAATGTGAGGCTAACAGACACCGTTAAGGAATAAATTAAAAAGAAAAAATGTTGCCAGTGTTGTGGAAGAATCACTCCATGTTCTATAAAAAAAATTACCAGGAGACACAGAAAATCCTTCACAAAATTAAACTTTAATCTTGCAAAACCAAAGCTGTGGGAGCCAGCAAACGTCTTCCCTGACTCCCCACAATTTCTTTGTTCTCCTCCATTTTATACAATTTGTTGGTCCCGCACTTATCGGATAACATTAGCATAGCCAGTCATGCTGGCTTGCTTTGTCTTTCTAAACTAATCATCGTCTGCCACACTGGTTCCCTACATCACACTTAACCTATCACATTATAACTCCATCATCTTCCAGTGATTTAACTAACCTATCACAATGCACTACCATTATCTGTTACAGGACCCCTGTAACATGATCCCAGGCATACATTGCAACACTAAGGTAACTGCATTACTCTGCCATAATAACTTCCATACCAGTTCAGTTAAACAGTTTCAAATGGTGGACAGACATGATTGCATATTTAATTCTGAAGTCACCAATGAATGCAAACTGTTTCAGTTGACTTCCAGAATTATTTACTTATTTCTTATACATTGGGATTCTTTTCTCAGAACATTCAACAATTCTTTATCTGGTTGTAAAAGTAGAGAGAGAAAAACACAGCAGCTAGTGCTGAAGCTTCCAAAATCATTCTGCATCGGCCAAACTCGGTCAACCCTCTTTTCTCCCTCTTTTTGTTTTTTTTTTTATTTTCTTGTTAACATTCTCTGTTGTTGGTCGGATAGCACTGGTCCTCCCCAGTTGACCGACTCATAATCCAAAAAGCTGTCAGCCCGTGTATGGCAAAACATTGTGTTGAATTGTGCGGTGTTTCTTAGATTAGTAATTAAGTTGCGTGGTACTCCAGGCCAGTCCGCAACAGCAAACATCTGCATTTAGATTAGATTAGATTCCCTACAGTGTGGAAACAGGGTCTTCGGCCCAACCAGTCCACATCGACCGTCTGAAGAGTAACCCACCCAGACCCATTTCCCTCTGACTAATGCACCGAGCACTATGGGCAATTTAGCATGGCCATTGTCTTTTCTTTTGAAATACACAACTGTACAAAGTTCATCTAACACTAACCTCAACTCTGTTTGCATCATTAAAAAAGTTGATAAAAGTAAAATAAACAAAAGATATTCTCTGCAGTATAGTAATGTTTACTTTTCTCCATTTTATATTAATGACAAGGACAATGTGTATTTACACAGTAGCTTTAACATTGTAAGATATCCCAAGATGCTGTGCCTGTGATATCAACCAAAGTTTATCACCAAATAACATAAGGACATATATGAAGCCAAGTGACTAAAAGCTTGGTCAAAAACATAGGTTTTAGGGAGCACGTTTAAGAAAGGACAAGTGGTGGAGAGTTCAAAGGAATTCCAGAGTTTGTGGCCTAAACAACTGAAGACATGACCGTCAATGACGAAGGGCTTAAAATAAGACCTGCTAAATAGGCCAGAATTGGCACAGCCCTGAGATCTCACAGTTGCACGGTGGAAAAGGTTACAGAAATAAGGAGAGCCAAATGAATGAACGGGTGTTTGATGATTTGAGGGTTGGAAATTTTAAAATCCGGATGAGAATTTTAAAATTGTGTTTCTTAACTGAAAACTGGTCTTGGTCAGCAAGTATTGGATCCTGGATGTATAGTTTTGACTGCAGGTTAGGACATGGGCAGCTGTGTTCATCACAAAACTGGTGGGAAAAACTTTTTTTTGTACATGATGTGAAATATGTGGGTTGATGATTCTACTAAAGCATTTCAAGGTCTGACAAAATTAATCTGTGTATACATATGTGTAAACAATCAGGGTGTGCCCATTTAGGCCTAACATATGATGAACGGCTGAGGATCCTGGGAATGTATTAGTTAGAGTTCAGAAGGTTGAGGAGAGATCTAATAGAAACTTACAAGATAATGCATGGCTTAGAAAGGGTGGATGCTGGGAAATTGTTTCTGTCAGGGTGGGATACTAGGCCTCATGGGCGCAGCCTTAGAATTAGAGGGGGTAAATTTAGAACGGAAATGAGGAGACATTTCTTCAGCAGTGAGTGGTGGGCCTGTGGAATTCACTGCAGTGGAGGCTGGGACATTAAATGTCTTCAAGGCAAAGATTGGTAAATTTTTAATCTCTCAAGGAAATAAGGGATATGGAGGGAGTGCAGATAAGTGGCGTTGAAGTGCCCATCAGCCATGATTGAATGGTGGAGTGGTACTTGATGGGCCGAATGGCCTTACTTCAATTTCTATTTTTCTGGTCTTATTTCCAAAGTCTAAATTCACGATTGTAACTTTTCTGTGTAATGTGTTTGTGATGTGCAGTAGTTTGAAGAGCCACTAGAGTTGTAAGTACTTCCAACAATTGTAAATGGATTAATTCAGGACAACAATAACTTATTGTTGATGGATCATGTAATCAGACCATGACCCGTTATGTGAAAGCAGCAGAATATCAAACAGTGTCTGTAAAGTAGGCATCAGAGGAGGCATTTCTCTGAACAGTTGTTCCAGGTTTCTGTTTTTTTGAATAACATATCCTGGCGTGGACTTTTAGTCTTAGTTCTTCAGATTAAAAAAAAAACAATTATTCTCTTTCATAACAAACTTGTGCAGGACCAATGGCAGGCAAGTAATAAACTCTATTATCTAACAATTGATTAGCCTAATTTGCACAAATGCTGGCTAGCTCACAGGCAACCATTTCACTTTCTTTGTAAGCTACCTTGCATATCTAGTAAGATTACATGCAGTGTTTTCTACATATTTTCTTGTATGTGCACATTAGGCAGACTGGACTGTTTTTGGTTGATAAGAAGAGGTTGTTGATTGTGATTGGGCATTATTTCCTGTCAGCAGTTAAGCAATGTTAATATTGCATTTGAGAATCATAATTTATCCACATGAAGTATGTATGTGGAAAGCCAACGATTCAACTTGAATTTCTTTGTAAACCCTTAAGTAGCTAGAAGCATGGCAGGTTCTAGAGCATACAGCCTTCAAGCCCATCCCACCATTCAATGAAATCATGGCTGATCTGTGGCCTAACTCTATTTACCTGTCTTTGGCCCATATCCCTTGATCCCTTTGATTAACACAAAATAAAATCTCTTGATTTAAAAATAATACAGCATCCACTGTCATTTGTGGAAGTGAGTTCCAAATATCTACCACCCTTTATGCTAAGAACTGCTTTGGAACATCTCTCCTGAATGGTCTGGCCTTAATTCCAGGCTATTTCTGCTTGTTCTAGAATCTCCAACCAGCAAGAATAGTTTATCTGCCCTGCATTTTCCTGTTAATATCTTGAAGACTTCGATCACATTGTCCTGTGAACTTTTAAATTCTAGAGAGGTCTTGGCCTCTGAAGCTGAAGAATTGTTGGAAATGTCTTGGATATGATGGACTTCCCAGGGATTGAGGCTGGGGATATTTGTGGAGTCTTTTCTTCCATTGTCTA
>NW_025214722.1:0-50000 GCF_004010195.1 Chiloscyllium plagiosum | reverse complement strand
TGGAACTTTGAATTTTACTATTTTTTTGAATAGGCTTCAACAAACTAGTTAAAAAGCTTTAAATCTTGTGAACAGTATTGGCATACTTTTCAATATAGTGGAAGTCGAAAAAAAATAAAATGATCAAAAAAGACTATCACTCACCAATCTGTCCATAAGCCATACTAATCAATCGCTCATTCACCAGTTTGTCTGTTTTGGGATTGCGTGGTTGCCTCTTCATTATGTCACTTTCAGCCTGTTCATAAGCAAGTGAAATGGCAGGAACCTGCAATGGACAGCACAGAAATAGTTAATGAGTCATCCTCTTATGACTGGGTAAAATGAGCAATAAATAGTCTGAGGTGAGGACAGCCATTGGGTGAAGAAGAAAGTATCAGCGTGTCACGGAATCTTAAATATCTATCTACATAAAATAAATACAAGAGAAAGTGAAATGGAGACTCACCATGTCAGTACCCAGGTCGATGCAGAGGATTGTAACAGTTCCAAGTGGCAGTGGGACGTTTGCAATAATGAAAACCAGAAAAGGTGTGATTTCAGGGATATTGCTAGTTAAAGTGTAAGCGATGGATTTTTTTAGATTATCAAAAATCAGGCGACCTACAGAGAGATCAGATTACAATTTGGAGAATTAAAATAACTCCTGTACAAACTAAGGTTACAAAATTAAAAAAAGTCTTCACAGCAAGATGGGATTTCAAAAAAATACACAGGTAATATTCAGCTCAAGATGGAACTTGACTGAATATTCTTCAAAATTACTTAAGGAATATACTTATAGCACTCTTTGTCCTATTAAAACAAAGGTGTCATTGCTTTCTCTTACAACCGTCTACCCTTATCCTTCATCTCAAGACGATATATTATGCAGGAATACATGAACAAAACTGGCAGTAAACCTTCAGAATTTTAGGCTGCACAGCTAAGTGTCAATAAGTTACTGAAGCATCACAGATGAATCAATATTATTCTGGTTATATCACCACATACATGCTTTTTGTTTTAGGATTACTGAACACAAAGGAGGAGCTAAAACCCTGCTAATTGAGCTGCAGCCTTCTTCAATGAAGCATGATTTTTTTTTTAAACAGCCAACTGCAACTTGGAATCTGATTGGGTAATAAACTTTCCATTTAGCTGATTTCTACTCAAGTAGGACAAATAGCATCTATGTGGTAACAGCAGAATTAAAGGGGATAAGTACAAATCTGAAAAATGGAAATTACTAAGTAAATGTTCTTTCGAAATGCTAACTTTATATGCTCTAAACTTCTAGCATTTTCCATTTTTATTAGAAATTGAGATAGCCCAAACACAGATGTTACCATGTGTTCAAAATATTACCCTCACCTTCTTCTACACCAGTGACAATGGAAGCAAAGTTATCATCTAGCAGGATCATGTCAGCAGCTTGTTTGGATACATCAGAACCAGCAATACCCATAGCAACTCCAATATCAGCCTTCTTCAGGGCAGGAGAGTCATTCACTCCATCACCTGTCACAGCTACAATGGCACCCTGCAAGACGTGAAATTAAAACATTATCAATCTATCAGCCCTGGCTCATTTCAATTGCGCTTGAGTTGCAAGGTTGCAAGTCCTACTCCAGGACAGGATCTGAACTCTTTAAAAAAAAACCAAGGATGTATTTCACCATTACGGAGGTAGTGCTAGCTGAGCTGTCATAGGCAACTCTTTTTGGGTAGGATGCTAAACTAAGGTCCTGCAATATTCTCTCAAGTCTATGTAAAAGGCAGTATTTTGAAGAAATATCCAGTCCAATAGTTTCTCCCAGTAAGCTGCACAGAAACAGTCTAGTCATCAACAACAATCCATATCGCACATTTCCTGCATCATAATAAATACTTTTGACCTGTAGTCACTTTAATTCACTATGAAGTCACCTAATACTTCCTGCAGTAAAAGGCGCTATATAAATTAAAAAACTTTTCTTTGGTATGTTGTCATTTGTGCGCTCTCAGGAGAAACCATCTTTTGGATGAGGCATTAAACAGAGTCTCCATCTATCCTCAGGTGTATATAAGAAAGAATCCAGAACATTATATAAAGCGCTGCTGATTGTGAGTTGACTGCAGAATCAGGGGGTGGGGCGAGACAGAATCAGAGAGTAGTTGCTCCTCCAATCACAGATTCTCTCTCATACAGGCTGCTTTGGATCCTAAAGGTATAGGTTTCCCTCGACCAATTACAATCTTGTTGCCCTCCTTCAGCAGCAGAAAGGAATCTATTATTGGAGAAGCCTCCATTGAGGGAAAGAACCTGTAATTGGAGGAGAGCAAAAGGAGATAGAGGTGTCACAAGGTTGTAGCCGATCTAGTGGAGGTGAAGCCAGTTCTGGCTGTATGGCTGAGACAAAGGCAATGCTATCGAGATGGGGGAGGAAACAAAATGGTGAAAGAGGAGAGGAAGAATTGGAAGAGGCCTTTTAGGGCAAGGCAGAATAGGAGGTGAGGTCATCAACAGGCTGCAGTGCTCACTTTCACATTTTCAGCTTAGGTTATTTCCTTTTAAAAGGGAATCTTTGTTCTTTTGAAACCCTCTGAATCAGGGTTTCAAATTTTTAAATGGTTGCTGGAAAATAACCAACAAAATAAAAAATACTTTCCAATATCTTCCTTCCTCTTTTACAATTGTCCAATAAACTTTAATTCCAGTATTGAGAGATCTGGGATAGAGGGAGGAAAAAATTGTGGCCCCTAGCCTTTTTCTTTAATGTTGTTGCTTCAAAAGAAAAATCTGTGTACAAGCTTCAACTAGTCACAGTTGATTCTATTTTTAAAATTTGTTTAATGGGCTGAAAAAGTCCAGTTGATCCAGAAAAGCCTAACCTTCTAGAACTGGGGCTTGCTTTATCAAGCAAGCATTGTGGTCAACAATGGGGATTTTGCAAACGTGGGGTGAATAATGCAAAATCCTTTCATTGTTGTTAGACCCTTGGCTGTGTGCCAAAGTTTCTAATTTCTTTAGTATTCTTTAATGGAGTTATACAGCAAGTTTGCAAACTCCTGCTTGATGAACAATTCTAACTTAAATCTGCAGATCTCAGGTCTCTGAAAACCAAAACATACCTTCCAAAAAACACCAAAATACAGCAGTCGAGAAAATCTCAGAATCGTTTGATCTCTGCTACATAGCAATCAACTGGATAATATTCAAGAATATGGAATTTTCATGCATTTTGTGACATTTACTGGAATAACACTGGACAAGGAGGGCATCTAGCTCACATGTACTGCTGCACATGGTTAGTTGAAAGAGGAGTACTTTTTTAAAAAAAAGAATTTGTGCAATAAACCCTCCATAGACAAATTGAAGTTTTACTCACACCTTAGAAGCTGCTGACTGAGCATAATGCAGCCTGTGTGATCTATTCTGAGGCTATTTACAGGACCCACTCTTCAGTAAATATTGAGAATCTCATTTGACATAATATAAAATGACTCTGATTGGAAAATGCATCAAAATGGGAGGCTTGTTTATGCTGCAGGCAGAAGTTCTGCCACAGAGGTGAGATCAAGGAACAAGATCTAGAATTCAGCACTCATCATAAATTTAGATTTGAGTAAATCCTGCAATCTGCAAAATAATGCTCAAAATGTAAATATAATGTAAATGCAAATCTCTCATTCGGTCTCTTTGTTAACTGCAATATCATATCTTAAACAGGTTATTTGAAGAATGGGAAGGCATCTGCACCACGTTTACAAGTGCAACCATTTCCTACCTGTCGCTGACAGCCTTCCACAATAATCAGTTTCTGCTGGGGAGAGGTTCGAGCAAAGACTATCTCTGTATGATGGTGTAAGATTTCATCCAATTGCTCTGCGGTTAGATCTTTAAGTTCTGAACCATGAACAACACAAGCTTTGGCATCCCTGTATCACAAAGCACAAGATGAACCTCAGAAAAACTGCAATACTTACAGAAATAATTAGTGATTATCATTCATATTTAAATATAGTTGCAATTATCTTTTAACTCACCCACCATCCTCCCAATAGGGGATTATAGAACAGCAATTTCAAGCAATACTGCTCGATTTTAAAATATCCAGCTGGAGAAAGGGCCCAGCCTTTTCTTTAGCTCTGCGACACAGAAGTCAGCTAACTCACAACAAATGCCAAGAATCAAAGCTTATGATCTGTTGGGTCCAGTTACTGTGCCTTTGAAAAGTCATTGGAGGAGTTATAATGAATTAAAAACACTGGTAACGATCTCCATCAGTGGCTCTCACTAAAGACAACCTCAAGGAATCTAGGTCCGAAATCTATCCAGTTCTGAGATAGTTAATGTCAGTCAATGTTACGACAAACTATTACAAACAGCCCCAAAAACAGTGAACCAAGAAGGGGATTTCATACTCTGCTTACCTGGGATTAACCTGACTACTGGGAATGTTCAATCGAGCAGCAATGTCTTCAATGGTCTCATTTCCTTCAGAGATGATACCCACACCCTTAGCAATAGCCTTAGCTGTGATTGGATGATCCCCAGTTACCATGATAACCTTTGAATTACAAATTCAAAATAAGAGTCATAAACAAAGAAAATGACATCTCAAAAGATCCTAACTCCACATTCTCGCTCAGAGACAATTGCAGCTATTTATAGAAATCTCAAGACATTTTGATCAGGCGCCACACAATGAACTATTCAAGTTGTGGGGAAGTGAAGAGCAGATTAAGGAGTTGATTGTATTCTTGTAAGTAGTCATCATTGACATTGGCTTTGTGTAGAGTGGTCACCCTGCAGTCTTTGGAATGTGAACATATATCCCTCAATCTTTGCTCAAAATAATGTGGCAGTAATTCGGCTTTAGGAGAACTGCCACTAGCTCAATGATCTCAAGAACTTAAACTTTGAAGAAATAATTGAAATCAGATTTCAATATAGAGTTGAAAACGAGCAGCTGTTTGACACGTTGTTTAATATAGCTAAATGCAATATTATGCCTGTTGGGTCGGCTAACGTCAACAATAGATACAATATACTGGCTCAAGAACTAAAGTTTATGGACAAAACGATCTGAATGTTAGAGAACATTGTTTGAACGTACATGACCAAAACAAAGAATCTATAGTAAATGGACTATTAGATAAGCCAAAATAAAGCAATAAAGCCTATTTTCCTTTCTTCAGCCTTATTTACAATACTGTTTTTGTGTTTGGCCTTTCATACAAGACATGTCAATGCATTACACCCCTAAAATTTGGGACTGGTGTTGTGTTTGCCTTGCTAAAACATGTTTAAATGCTAGGGAACTATAAAGATTGTTAAATGATAAAGAGATCAGCCCATGCCCAGGAATATGTTTAAATTAGAAATGAGAGAAGACCAGGAGAAATGTATAGATTATGCAAACATTGAACTAGATTAATGTCAGCTTTTCTTTTTTGCAGGGCCACTGACCTCAGAAACAAGTTACCAGTTTGTGCAGTAAATGCACAAACTAATATTCAAAAAAGGGAGCAAAGGTGTGGCTGACATCACAAAGTAGTATCCGAGATTTATGAGTTAAACTTCAGATGTTTTTTAACCTCTTTCGGGTTAGATGTCTTAAAAATCTACTTCCATTTTATGAAAATTTATAAAATCACTAAAATTAGTTTCAAACACTTTGCATGTCAAATCATTCATTTTACCTTGATCCCAGCACTTCTGCATTTGCCAACAGCATCTGGTACAGCAGCACGAGGTGGATCAATCATAGACATGAGTCCAACAAAGCACAGATCAGTCAGAGGGAAATTGGGGTCATCTGCATCAAATTCATATCCTTCTGTATATGTGTCATTAGACAGTGCAAGATGGCAGAACCCTACAAGAGTGATGAAAGATTCAGCAGGGAACACTACACTTAACTATGTCAAACTAATATCTTCAAGTTTAATTTAAGATTTCTTTTAGCAAATTGCAAGTTAGGAGCTGGTAGAAAACATCAAAATTGTTGTGCTAGAATATGGATTGCAATCCATCTCAGACAGAACTAAAGTTTCTCCTGTTGGCAGTTAGGTCTTTTACACTTTCAATTTAGAGATTTGTTAATCCAAAGTAAAAGATCCTGGTGCATAACTGCTGACAATTTGTGATATTTCAAAAAGCCGCAAAACCTGATGCCTGCATATTTACCCCATGTCAAGTAAAACTCCAATACATGTTGAATTAAAAGATTCTAATGTCTTTAAAAAAAACTGTTTTGAAATTGGACTGATTTTCTGGCAATTTTCCTCTCTGGCTTGATGTTTGAAATCAAATGTCACAAACCCAAATCTTATTACTGATCAGTTAACTCAACACAGTAGGAATTAAATCAGTAACTGCGTTGATGTGGTTTGTTACACACTGCCTTAACCAAGTAAACATTGAAGACAGCTGCAAATTACCTTTTCAAGAACATTTAAAAGAATTAATTACGTTTCTTTTCTGCTTTATAATCAATAGACACTTGCAGTTTAGCTTTCAATTGCTTAATGCATTTGCGCCATTACCCTGATGCAATCCCCATTCCGTACCTAGCACACGTTCTCCCAAGCCACCTAGCTCCAAGTAAGCATTCTGGAATGCCTCTTTCACTTCCTCATTCAATGGCTGTTCTTCACCGTTAAGGAGGATGGTGGAACAACGATCCAGTATCCGTTCAGGTGCTCCTTTCATTACCAAAAGGTAGTGGCTTTCACTGGATTTTTCATTTTTATGGATAGATAGCTGAAGGAAAAGTTACTGAAACTTAGGAAGAGTCAGGAACGTTTCTAAAACACATCTGTTAAATCACTTAAGGAAAATCACAATAACCAGATTATGGGATGTACTTAATCATATCAGACAAATGTTTACAAGCTTCTGGAACAGGAAAACAGAACAAAGAATAAATTAAAATCAAACTTGGCTCTTCCCTCTATTATTGTACACAATTGTGAATTAGTCTCATGAGAATCATGGAAAGATTACACCTCTGAATAAAATTGGGTTGCAAAGTTATTTTAAAAGAAAACTGACCGTATTTTCTGCTCACTGGGCCATCTTAATTATTGATAACTACAGGATAGCCCAGCAATACATGCTTTTACTTGAATTCTGAAACTTAATTTGTGTTGGCATTAACTCTGGGTAGGAGAAGCTATCATCCACCACCATACACAATTCAGTGCTGCTGGAAAGATGATTTTTAGCATTCAGATTGTTTTTTTCCTACAATCAGCAACTACTGCTACAAGGTTGCAAACTTTAATTTGCTCCCTTCTAATGAGCATTCATCTGGTTTCTGGGCTTCCCCAAAACTAATTCTCAAACATGTCAAATTTTCTTGTTACCTGATATTTATTGGTGGAGTTGAATGGAATTTCCACAATCTTCGGATTTTGCTCCCTCATTTGCTGAACCGATCCACAGCATAGTTCAATACACTTCAGAAGAGCAGATTCAGAGGCATCTCCAGCAACAGTTCGCTACATGAAAACAGAAATACAATTATTATAGCTGATTTAACATCCCAGACCCAATATCTGCACTCAGTGGGCAAAAACAAAACCACCAACACAGTACTCAAGTTTTCTTTCAAGCAGTTCTCATTATTCAAACTGAAGTGCATCTGTACATTAAAATGATTTCACCATGTGTTTATGGATATACTTCTCACAATTTAACTATCCACCTCCACAAGTTTATTACCCAACTACATAAAACGCAAACATGCACAACATTACACCAAGAACAAACAATCTAGAATAAAACAACCTGCAAATCCTAATGGTCCCTTTATACCACTTAAGTGGCATTTATGCTGCACAAACTGATTCTTATCACAATGGCACAATACTGATTAAAGAGTCTGCAAGTCTGCTACTGAAAATGATCAGTTTAAAAGGAGTAGTCTATGCTGCTACCAAACAGTATTGGAAATGCAGCTTAAGAGCTGGAGTGAAATCAGAAGACTGCATTTTGGGACCATGCACAGAAAGCTATTTGTTTTAAAGATGTATTAACCACTAATATGAATGTTCAGAACAGTTTAAAAGTAATCAAGTAAACTAAGATCCTCTTTAAAAGATGTACTATTATGCATGCTAGATACTTGACCATCACCTCTAAATGGAACCTGATAAACTGTGCCCAAATTTAAATTGCACTTTGCTGCAACCATGGCATTTCCACAGTTGAGGGCACACTTTGAAACTAATGGAATTCATGTGTCTCAATTAAATTCACCTTTAAGATTGGTTGATTTTCTTGTCCTGCGTGGAAAACAGCACGGTTGCACAAAGCAGCAATACGGGACAGTGCAGACCAAGTGGGTGAAGACTTATCAAAAGCAGCACCTATAAAAAGGCAGGCACAGGTAGTTAGGTTTTGGTGATTCCAGACTTCAACTTAGAAAAGTTCAATTAAGAAAGGTTTGTGTCATTTCAGCTTACGCAACTTTTAATTTTTAATGTATAAGTACAGTGCTGAGATGAGTCATTTAAGGAACAAGCCAATGAGGTAGTCTCTAGGCTGATCTGCCCAGTTAGTTCACATGCTTATCCAGGTTGTAGAGAAAAGGAAAAGGTACTGAACTCAGCTTTACCGAATGCTAAATGTCTGCAAGCTTCCCATGCATTACGTAATCGCTATGTCAACGTGTCAGACTACTTATTTTGATGAAGTGGTCATTCTTATTTGACATGACTGCTAATGCTGGATAATTTTCAGTCCACACTGCAAAACTTTGGAAGATACTAAGAACTCAAACAGGTAGCAATTGGTAAGACTCAAAGCTACTGACAATTCCTGGAAATAATGCAGATGCCTTATCAATAGGTATCTGAACCTACTTATCTCATGGAGATTTAATAAGGAAGCCTACAACCTCATATCAGAACTCTCATTACCAAAAGGAATGCAGCCAGAAAAATCTGAGATTTGAAATACAGTAAAAAAAAACTATTCTTCTAACCAGACTGGTTTTCAGTAGTATCAGCTTCGTGGATCTGGTTATCAAACCACATGTGAGCCACTGTCATTCGATTCTGTGTTAGTGTTCCAGTCTTGTCAGAGCAGATAGTGGAGGTTGACCCTAGGGTTTCCACAGCTTCAAGATTCTTAACCAGGCAGTTTTTCCGTGCCATACGTTTGGCAGTCAGAGTTAGGCACACCTGAAGGGACATAATTGATATGAGTAAATTCTGCAGACTGCTAGTGTCATGATATATTCACTAATGTGTCTGTAAGTGAAATCATTTACCTCTTGCTCTGAACAAAAGCCCAATCTCCCTCATCCTTTTAGTAAAAGCTCTTCAGTAAGTCTCCAAAATGTTTTTAAAAAGAATAAAACAGCTAGACTTTTTATTCACTTTGGATGGAAATCCTTTCTCTACTAATTTGCCTATTTCTTCCAAAAGAGTTGTACTTTACAATTACTGAAATCATTTAAGTTTTAAAATGGATAGAAAATCCACTCCAATAGATCCCATCCTTGACATACCGTGACAGTAGCAAGCAAGCCTTCTGGCACATTGGCAACAATGATTCCAATCAAGAAGATGACTGCTTCAAGCCAGGTGTATCCAAGGATGAGGGAGAGAATGAAGAAGGTCACTCCAAGGAAGACAGCCACTCCAGTGATGATGTGGATGAAATGTTCGATCTCAATAGCAATTGGAGTTCGCCCCACCTCCAGCCCAGATGCTAACGTTGCAATCCTACCCATGACAGTGCGGTCACCCGTATTGATGACAATACCACGAGCAGTACCTATGTAAACAAGCAGTCTAACATCACTATTTTATGAAAAGAAAACTCGTGCATAATACCTGTCAAGTCCAAGAGAAGTTCGAAATGCTGCAAATTCAATTTAATGAATGCATCACTATTGGACTGCCCACCAAGACCAGCAGTGAAAAATGACAGATCTTTGTAATGAAACCGATTGAAGGATAAAAGGTGGCTAGGACAGAGAGAACCCCAAGAGCTAAGAAATGTCTTGGAGTTTTTGTGCCAATCTCAAGTGATCTACCAAAGTGTATGCAGTACTAAATGGGTTGTTGGCATAGTAGTAAGGTCATTGGACTGGAATCTAGGTTAATATTCAAGCACATGGCTTAAAATCCCACCCTGGCAGATAGTGGAACTTTAATTCAATTAAAAGAACTGGAATAAAAAGCTAGTTTAATGGAAATATGTAAGAACTGTTGAATGATGTTAATTACACATCTGGCTCACTAATGTCCTGTAGCTAAGGAAATTTGCCATCCCTACCTGATCTGTTTTACTTATGACTCCAGACCCACACCAAAACGTGGTTGATTCTGAACTGCCTTCTGGGCAATAATTGCTGACGACCCATATCCCACAAACGAAAAACTCCCTTGGTATAGCATTACAGCAGTCCGATTATATGCTTGGGTCTCAATATAGCTGAAATGCAGTTTGACTTTCATTACTTTAACACTCATTACTAACAAATGAAAATTACTTATACCTTCAACACAGTTGGTGGAGAAAAAGACAATGTTTCGTGTCTCCAGGGGGTTTTCACTGGTAAAATCAGGCGATCGAGTTTGAGGCTCAGATTCTCCAGTCAATGAGGAATTGTCCACCTAAACGCATAAAAATGCCTTTATTTTTGGGTAAGATCATAATGGCTTTTGTACAACTGCTTGCTAACTGCAATTCTAAGTTCACTTCAAGGGCAAATTTTTATCCCCTGCTCTTTTCAAAGAAAACCTAGAGTACATAACTGAACTGGGAATAATTAAAGATGCTTAGTAAGTTTACCATGTTAATCAGAACACAGCTAAATACAGGATATACACAGACTGCATACATTAGCCTCTAATTTATTGTAAAATGACTGGCCTAGAGACCACTTCAAATTTGGTAAGCTTGTTCCAGTGATAGTCCCTTCCATTTTAAAGAACTCAGACCAAACTCTAGTTTCTTGTAGCCAGACTTACTTCATTAATGCGATTACTGTAAGAGGGAAGTGATGGGACAAGATGATTATCCGTCGCACTAACCATACACACCTTGCAACCATGTGATGAGATAATTCGCAAGTCTGCAGGGATCCTGTCACCACCTTTTACCTCCACCAGATCTCCAGCAACTACCTGCTCAGCATTGATAGTATTCTTCTCACCTTCTCGGATAACGAGGGCTTGCTAGAGAACAGAGAATCAAAATGTCACTGCAGTTATAACAATACATATTTTTCATACAAATATCCCATGTTTTATTGGATCTTAGGTACTACCCACCTGGGGCACCATGTTCTTGAACGAGTCCATAATTTTTGAGCTCTTAGCCTCTTGGTAATATGAGAAACAGCTAGTTACTATGACCACGGTAGACAATACAACTCCCAAGTATAACTGCAAAAATCACAAGATACACATGAAAGAGAAATACCACACCAAGATGACAACATCATGTTTACAGCATAATCTCAACTATAGTGAGGAAAATAGTCTTACTTACATTATCATTTGCTGGCTCATCCTCTGTTGCAGCTTGAATGGTATATAATAGAAAGCAAAGAACTGCACCAATCCACAGAAGGATTGAAAAGCCACCAAAAAGCTGCCGACAGAACTTTACCCACTCAGGAGTAGTGGGCGGAGGTGTTAGTGCATTTGGACCATCACGAAGAAGAATCTCTTTGACACGAGCATTAGTGAGACCCTGAAAAGATAAATATCATATAAGACCCAAGGAGACAGCCTTCTTTCATATTTTTAAACTTCAATTTTTGAACACTTTCTCTCTCTCCCAAAGGTATAACATCTTAATTAATTTGAGCTCCAAAAGCACCAAATGTCTACAGATGCTCAACTGTTTATTCTGAAAAGATAGACCGATCTAAATAGTGAAGCATAACCAGGCTAGTTAACCTCTAAAATTTCACAGTCAGTCCTTATTCTTAAGACTCAAAGAGACACCTGGAATGCTAATCACAGGATAATATAAATTGGAAGCCTTGGCTAACTAGGAACTCTAACTAGGGACATTGATGCATCATAATTTTTAGCAACAATAATTGGGGATTAAATTTGAGATCCTACTGGACAATCACATTTGCCACTGGGGTTATGTTTACTCCATGTTCACTGAACAATTTAGACCAGTAGAAAAACAGTAACTCCATAGTTTGTGGACAAAACGTTTCAGGACACAAGATAAGCAGAAACAGTGTTGCTCTTTCTTCGTTCTAACAAACTCACCAAGGTGTTCCCTAGTTAGCTTAGTTAACCTTTTGTAGAACATGGTGTCTGAGGCCAATCATCATAACCAAATATTTGCTGCAGAAATAATTATTTTCAACGTAAAGCTCAGGAATGTTCTTCTGAAGAGGGGTTATTCTACTGGAGACACTGAAAACTCTGCTCAACTGGATTCTGAAGTGTCATAAGAGTTCATCAGTCCCTGGTTTATCTAATGAGAGCTTTTTAACCTTTTATTAGATTAGATTCATTAGAGTGTGGAAACAGGCCCTTTGGCCCAACAAGTCCACACCAACCCTCCGAAGAGCAACCCACTCAGACCCATTCCCCTACATTCACCCTTGACTAATACACCAAACACTACGAGCAATTTAGCATGGCCAATTCACCTAACCTGCACATCTTTGGACCGTGAGAGGAAACCAGAGCACCCAGAGGAAACCCACACAGACACAGGGAGAATGTGCAAACTCCACACAGACAGTTGCCCAAGGCGGGAATTGAACCAAGGTCCCTGGCGCTGTGAGGCAGCAGAGCTAACCTCTGAGCCACTGTGCAGCCCCTTGGGGATACCGATCAATTTTTAATTACAAAGTCAAAATTATCACATGGCTGAGAGTGACTAAGCAATAAGCAAAATTATGGCAAGGTTAAATTAGATTTTTTGAAGTCCCAATGAATATCCGTAGTTATGAAACAACTGATATTACAATACAAAGCGATCTGTAAGATGCCATATCAACAAACTCAAATATTAAAACAAAAATAAATTGCTGGAAAAGCTCCGCAGGTTCAATAACATCAGTGAAGAGAAATCAGAAGTTCTGAGGAAGGAGTCACTGGACCGGAAACGTTAACCGATTTCTCCTCACATATGCTGCCAGATGTGCTGAGCTTTCCAGCAATTGATGTTTTGTTTTGATTTACAGCATCTGCAGTTTTTTCAGGCTCTCAAATATAGAAAACAATTCTAAATTAATTTGATTAAGGATAAGGCAGTTGATTTTATTCATTTATGAAATGCTACCAGTATTTATTACTGGTCTGTAAAAAGTGGTGGTGAGCTGCTTTCTTGAACTATGCCCATGAACTGTAAGGACACCTGCTGTGCCTCTAGAGAGACAGTTCCAAGATACTGTATAATGACAGTGAAGGAATGACGTCATAGCTCCAAGTCACGATGGTGTGTCTCTTGGAGGGAAACTTGAAGATGACTGCAATTAGATGTACCTGTTGCCCGTCCTTCTAGGTGGTAGACATTACAAGTATGGCAGGTGTTATTGAAATAAATTCTGATAAATTATCACAGTGCATCTTACACATAGTATCTTCAGCTGTCACTATGAATTGATGGTAAAGAGTGTAAATATTGAAAACAGTGGATGTGGTGCCAATCAAGTGGGCTGCTTTTTTTTTGATAATGTCGAGCTTCCAGAGTGTCATTGGAGTAGCATCTATTCACACAAAATGTAAGTATTCCAGCAACAGTATTTACTTGTCTGGCAGAGTTTAGTTTGCCAACAGTAATTCCTCCCAGGATGTTAATAGTAGGAAATTCATTGACAATAATGCTATAGAATATCAAGAGGCAATGGTTCAATTCTTGTACATGGGCACTGCCTGGCATTTGTGCACACAAATCTTACTTTCTACTTTTTAATCCAAGCCTGGATATTGTCCAGGTCTTGCTGCACATAGATAGCTTCAGCAATGGAGTCACAAACGGTGCTGAACATTGCATGGTCAGCAAATATTCCCTATTCTGGAGGCAGCAATGCCCTTGATCAAGCAGCTTCGTTGTTGAAGTAACTGAAGATGGTCAGGCTTTGCAGTAATGCTCTGTGTGAGAGATGATTGCCATCCAAAACCATCTTTCTTTTTACGAGAAATGGCCCCAATCAATGGAGAGATTTTAACAATTTCCAATGACTCCAGATTTGGTAGGGATTCTTGATGCCATGCTCAGTTAAATGCAGCATTGGCATCAAGGGCAGTTATTCCTCTGTCCATGACTGAACTAAGGATGTGATAAGATCAACTTGATGAAAGTGAGGACTGCAGATGCTGGAGATTAGAGTCAAGAGTGGGGTGCTGGAAAAGCACAGCCGTCAGGCAGCATCCAAGCAGCAGGACATTCCTGATGAAGGGCTTTTGCCCAAAATGTCGATTTTCCTGCTCCTCGGATGCTGCCTGACCTGCTGCTTTTCCCACACCACACTCTTGACTCTAAAGCTGTGATAAGTCCAAAGTTCAATCAAACTGAGCATCAGTGAGTAAGTTTGCCCTTTGTAAGTGTCACCTAAGAGCTCAGTCAATAATCCCTTCCATTGTTGATTGAGAGTTACCTGATAGGACAATACAGTTGGCTGGGTTGGATATGTCCTGATTTTTGTGGGCGGGATATGCAATGGTAATATATCGGTGCCAGTAACATAACTATATTGGAACTGCTTGACTAGGGGTACAGCTAGCTCAGGAGAACATGTCCTCAGTAGTACTGCTGGAATGTTTCCAGGACACTCAGCCTGCTCAGTATCTAGTACTTTCTTGATATCACGCAAAATAAATCAAGTTTATGAAAAACTGACATCTGCGATGCCATCTGCTGAAATAGCCACTACAGTCAGATGTACAGCATGGAAACAAGCCCTTCAGTCCAACGCCTCCATGCTGACCAGATATCAGAAATAAATCTCGTCACATTTGCCAGCACTTGGTCTCTATCCCTCTGAATCGTTCCTATTCATATACCCACCCAGATGCCTATTAAATGCAATGATTGCATCAGCCTCCAACACTATCTGGTAGCTCACTCCATACACACACCCTCTCTGCATGGAAAAGCTGCCCTTAGGTCCCTTTTAAATCTTTCCCCTCTCAACTTAAACCTAGAGCTCTCAGAAGTGATTACAAGGATTTAAACTCTCCTGCAAAAAATAGTCTGCAGGACCAAACACGAAATGATCTGCAATACAAGTTTCAGCAATCCATATCACTAGATCAAAAAGTCTTACTCATGGCTGAAAAGAAACTGCTGACAAAAACTTTTATTGTGAGGAGGGAAAAGGACACAATGACCTTGAACTCCTGAACTCATTCTTGCATAAACTAAAATAGGCAGATTTCCTTAAGAAATAATATTAAAAAGCCTACTGTTTGATCAGATATATGGCTGCTGTTGAAATTAGAAAATATTCCTTTGCAATTGGGCTGGCTGAACCTGCACATCTCAACATGGCCCAAACAAAACCGAAGTCAAAGGATTCTGCAGAACACTCATCATGGGAACATCATAGTACTCAGCTACAGAAGCCCCTTTGGTTTTAAAACTATTTTTTTGTGGCATCAACGACTATTGTTAACTGAAGTACAACAGCAAAATCTCTCCCTTAAATTCTCCATAAAATGGAGAATTCTCACTGCACTAAAGAGTGTTATCGAGCAGTCATACAGCAGGTAATAATAAATCATTATCATGCACCAAAGATCCCAACCCTACTAAAGAACATAATTGAACATGAAACAAGTTTAGAACATTCTCCAATTTAGACAGCTCTTCAAAGCATAGCAGACATTTTAATTAATGAGCAGGCAGAACTGCAGGAGACCCTGACCAAGTGAAGCTTTGTGACATCAACGCCATTTAAAAAAATTTTAAAACATCAACATACCGCCTAAAATCAGTGTAAAAACACAGCAAGTAACAGAAAAGCAATGCTGAGGGTATACTTTATTTACAGCGTAAATACTTGGTCTTTGCAGGAGATCATGGCTGTTGAGGTATATAATTTTTGCTTGTTTATCAAGAGTGCTAGTTGATAAGGTTTAAATAATTTTTGCTGTATTCAAATGTTCATTGTGGTCACTTGGAAGATAAGAGAAGAGCATCATTGCCTGTGGAATATATGGTCTCTGAAAACAATTAAAAAATCTGAAAAATTGAATGGGTTTTGATAAATGCACCCTCAGTTCTCAAATGAGATGGCTACAGAGAGAATTGACACATTTGTTCTGTTACTAAAACATTCCCTAGATTCTGGAAAGATTCCAACAGAAAGCCACAATACAACAAACCAAAACTAGGTTAAAATTAAATGGATATGAGTGCTGAGGAGGAAATAAAGAGGCTTCAGAGTAATTTAGACAGATTGAGTGAGCAAGCAAACACATGGCAGATGGAGTATAATGTGGATAAGTGTTAAGTTGTGCATTTTAATACGAAAAACAAAGGCAGAGTATGAGTTAAATGATAAAATAGGAAAACGTTATGTAAAAAGTAACACAGGTGTCCTTGTACACTGGTCATTAAAAGCAAGTGTGCAGGTGCAACAACCTGTTAAGGCAACAAATTGTATGCTGGCCTGTACTTCAAAGGATTTGAATACAGAAACAACTCTTATTGCAATTGTACAGGGCCTTGGTGCGGTCATACCTGTAAGTACTCCATACAGTTTTGATCTCCTTACCCATGAAAATACATGTTTGCCACAGAGAGACTGCAAAGGTTTACAAGGCTGATTCCTGAGATGGCAGGTTTGCCCAGTGAGGACAGGTTGAGTTGACTGGGTCTGTATTCACTGGACCTAATGAGATGGGATCTCTGACAAAATTTTGACAGGGCTGCACGGATTGAATACAGGGATGATGTTCCTCTGGCTGGTTCCAGAATAAGGGATTAGTCTCAGGACATGCAGATCACTTCAGAATAGCAAGAGGAAATTTCTTTACTCAGCAGGCGGTGTCACAGAACACTGTAGAAATTGAAATTCTTAAATGTGTCTGAAATAAATTTCTAAATGCTAAAAGATTCTAAGGGATGTGGGGAGAAAGGAGCATGGCATTCCAATAGCGGATCAACCATGACCATGCTGAATGGTGGAGTGGACTTGATGGGCCACAAGATCTACTTCTGCGTGTATTTCCTATTTCTACATATAGTATTATTCCACAAAGAAAGGAGACCAATTAACACCAACATCTATTATTTGAAAAGTGCTAAAATCCATTTGCAAAATAGTAACATATATATAAGATCATACGACAATCAGGTAAAGTCAATATAGTTTGGCAAAATGGAAATAGTATTTGACAAATTTATTAAAATTCTCCAAAACTGTAACAAACAAGACTAGATGAAGGGAAACCAGACAATGCAGGGCATCTGGATTTCCAAAGGTGTTTTAATATAATGCCACTGAAAAGGTGACTGCACAAGTGTTGCTGGGGAGCGATACACTAGTGTGGATAGAGGGTTGGCTAATTAACAGGAAACAGAGACAGGATAACTAGGTTATTTTCAAGTTGACAGACAATGAAGTGTTGCAGGAATCATGCTGGGGATTGAATAATTTATGCTGAAAATATGTTGCTGGAACAGCGCAGCAGGTCAGGCAGCATCCAGGGAACAGGAGAATTGACATTTCGGGCATAAGCCCTTCTTCAGGGCTGAAGAATTCCTGAAGAAGGGCTTATGCCCGAAACGTCGATTCTCCTGTTCCCTGGATGCTGCCTGACCTGCTGCGCTGTTCCAGCAACACATTTTCAGCTCTGATCTCCAGCATCTGCAGACCTCACTTTCTCCTCATTGAATAATTTATGACAACTTGGATTAGGCACTACATTAAAGCCAACTTTGTGATGATACAAAGGTAGTTACGAAACAAGATGCAAGGAGTAACAGACTGCAAAGTTGCAGTACACTGGGGTCGGAATGTACTTTTACATAAATGAGAAGACATCAACATGTTGCTATAGCAAGCAATTAGAGACAAATGGAATGGTGGTCTTTATTTCAAAGGGACTGTATTAAATTAAGAAAAGTTCCCTAAACTATACAGAGCTTTTGTGAAATTGCACCAAGAGCATTGAGTACATACTTGGGGTCTTCTCATTAAAGGAGTGAAATATTTTTATTGGAGGCAGTTTAGCTAAGGTTCACTAGGCTGAGCTCTGATGTAGGAATGAGAAAGGAAAAACTGAGAAGAATGGAACAATATGTTCAGTGGAGTTTGGAAGAATGAAGGGTGGTCTCCTGGAAAGATAATTCTGAAGAGGCTTTCCAGAGTAGATACTGAAAGGAAGTTACTCTAATGGAGGGAAATCTAGCACTGCGACAGTTCAAAAACAACAGGGTTCCACTTAAAGATAAAAAAGAGGAATTTCTTCTTAGAGGGTCAATAAAACTAGAGGAGTCTGCATCATTGATTATTCTCAGTGCTGAGTTAAGATAGATTTTTGATTGACATGGGAGTCAACGATTATGGAGAGCAGACAGAAGAGTTATGTTTGAGGCCATGATTAGATCAACCATGATTTTACTGAATTGTACAGAAGATGGGCTGAATAGCGTGTTCTGGTCCTACTTCTTAGGATCTTATGAAAGGGACGGAATTTGCAGTGAAAGCTGAAAGGGATGATTGTGAACAGCCCAACAATTAAATTTAAGGGAAATTGCTGCTCAGCCTGAAAAGAAAAGCCTTAAGACAAGCAATCATACAGTACAGAGATAGAAATAGAGAGCTTACAAATGCAAAACAGAAATAAGCTTTTTTTAAAAAACTAGTATTCACAGGGTATGGGCATTGCTGAGTAGGCCATCATTATTTCGAAACCTCAGATCTCCTTAATGCTGGTTAGTCTGCAGGATGGAGGGACATCCACAGTTGCTGGAGAGGCAGTCCCAGATTTTGATCCAGTGTTAGGGAAGGAATGGAAACATAGTGCATGGCTCGGAGGGGAAATTGAAAACGTCACTCTCCTGCATCTGTTGCCCTAGTCCTTCAAAATAGTAGAGGACATGAATTTGGAACATGCTGCTGAAGGAACAGAGGTGAGTTGCTGTTATGCACCTGATAAGTAATAAACTGCTGCCACTATGCATTGCTGGTGATAGGAGTGAGATATTGAAATTGGGGGCTGGGATGCCAATTAAGCAGGCTACCTTGTCCTAGGTGTTATCCAGCTTCCTAAGTATTGTTGGGCGAACACCTAGTCAGGTAAGTGGTTCAGAATCCATCACATTCCTGACATGTCACTCAAGAGACGATAAACGAATATTAGGGTGAGTTATTCGCCACATAATACCCAGCCTATGACTTTCACTTGTAACCATAGTACTTTTATGGTTCAGTTTCTGGCTAGTGATAACACCCAGGATGTTGACAGTGAGAGATTCAGTGGTAGTAAAACCACTATCAATGGGTGAAGGTTAGATTGTTGAAGATGATCATTGCCTGACATTTGTATGGCACAATTGTTATTTCCCACTTCTCAGCCCTAATCTGAATGCTGTCTAAGTCCTGCAGATTATGGACACTGACTATAGCTTGAGAACATACAAATGGTGCAGAATATTTGTGCAATTGTCAGCAAATGTCCCCACTTTTGGCTTTATGATGGAGGTAAGTTGTTGAAGCAGGTGAAGATGCTTGGGCCTAAGACACTATACTGAGGAACTAAGGTAGCGACATCTTGGGACTGCGACGACTGACCAACAACCAATCTTCCGTTGTGCGAGGGATAACTCCATTTTGCAGATATTCATGACCCCACATAGTCGATTCCCAATGATTCCAGCTTTATTAGAGAAATAATTATGATTCTCTATTGCTGGAGACAGTTATTTCCTGGCACTTCCACAGCATAGAATTAGTCAAGTGCAGAGACTAAACAGGATGTGTAGAAAATGAAGACAAAAAATTATAGAATCCCCCCACTCCCGTTAAACTACCCCGTACCTGAGTCAGGTCTGTATCATATTTGCGTGCAAGTTCCTCCATACTGAGTTTATGATCATCCTGGAACAGGAAAAGTGAGCATTAGAAAACTTCAAAGATTTCATTTAGACCAGGTAGACAATAAAGTTTACATACTCAAGACAAAAACTGTTATGTACCAGTGACACTTCTTTCTTGAGTTCATCCATATCCCTTTTTTTAGATTTCTTATCTTTCTTTTTGGGTTTGGTAGCATTTTCGGATGTTGCCGCAGGCTCATATTTGTCACTTGCCGTCTGGAGAGAAAAACATTTAAGTTTATTACATGGATGCATATACACAAAGTAATATATTTAGGAGCTGGAATGAACAAGAACTACACTTAAAAATTACCATGCTCCTGTTTAAGAAACACAAACAATAATTCAAGACTGGCTTAATTCAGCCCTGCTTGAACACTGATGGTCGCCCCTTAAATTCCTTTACAGCTGAGCATACCAGTCAGATCAGTTTGTTCACTCTACTCAATAAAATGAACTTGACATACTCCAGTGCTTGCCAGCTTTGCCTTGGAATTCAAGTGTAGCTATTGTAATACATCACCCTCGTTATGAGAAGCAAATCAACAGAAATTACTGCTAGTTATGCTGCCTGCTGCCCTCCACTGTTCAGACTGCAAAAATCTTCTGTTTTACAATCACATTTCCTTACACTTTGTGAAGGGAATAAAAGCCAACGGCTTCAGTTTTCCAGTATTTACTCAGGAGAAATTTCTGCTCATCCAATATTAGATTCTGGAGAAATAAGAAAGTGTGTGCAGTATAGAATGGTGAAACTGAGCAATGCCGCTGGGACATGTGGAACCTGATGTATTTTGGATGATACCAATGAATGGTGGCATGTAAGTAAGAAGTAGAAGGTGCATAAAGGATAGACCCTGTAGGAAACCCAGAAGAGACAGTGCAGAAAAAATATCGTAACTGATTTTCTAATTGCAATTTTGAGAAGGGTTGGATCTAAGCAAGGCCAGTTCCAGTCAACCGGATGGCAAGTACTGAGAAGGATGGCATGATTGAGAGATTGGTTTATCACAGTCACATACGATATTTGCATTACTGTCCAACCAAGCTGAAAAAGTGATGAACAGCTAACACAGGACCCAGGAAGGAAAGAGATGTTCAACAGTTTGGTCAGAATAGGTTCAGTGAAGTTGATTGTGTTTCCATGGACAGAATGGTAGATTGAAGAGGGGTCTGCAGGAAATAGGAAAGAATCTACAAAAAAAAATGTCAGTTCAAGATAAGGAGCCAGAGGACATCTGGCTCAGTGGGTTATGGGAAGGAGGTAAACAGCAGACATTATTGAACAAAAGGTCGACATCTTTGAACAAAAAAGTCTGCAAGCTTCTTCTCAGTTGTTGCAGGAGAGATTTTAAAATATTGGTAGCAGCAAAAAGCAAAGCTACCAATTCCTCAACAATGATTCTCAAATCTTCATTTTAGGGAAGCCAAAATGAGAGAACTATTACATGAATACTTAATGTGAAAGACAAGAGTTCCAAGGGGACAACTACATTAGAGATGGAGGAGAGTTTATGATTTAGTACATTGGTAAGATTTAATTTAAATTAGTTAATGGAATTAAATGCACACTTGTGCATTTCTGTTGTTATGGACTGGGGCTTTAGTTGCATACGAGAACATTATATAAAGAATGGCCACAGTATGAATAATGGAAGGGAGCAACTGGATTAAACACTGAAGGTAAAAATGGTTTTTGGATCCTAGCTTCAATCAGTTAAACACTCCTGACTGTGGACTACTGGATTGAAAGTGTAACATTTGCTCTGCTACACGGTTTACCATTAAACTGAAAGGAATTGCCAAATGTTAACAAAGTGTTTGTATTTTTAATCCTTCCTCTTATTGAGCAGTGCACACTCCAACTGTAGCTCCATTGGGTTTAATTAATGTAAAACACCCTCACTCACTAGCCAGACTTCAGCAAACAAAGTTACTCAGGATGCAACATAAAAGCAAGATACAGAGGATGTATCTGAAATGTTAACTCTTCCTCCTTCCATATGCTGCCACACCTGTCTCTATTCAGGACCCAAGCTGAACTTAGCATTTGTAGGGGCGTTTTAGTGAGTAAAATTGCTAAGCTGCAGTCTTATTCAATATACAGATCTCTTCTCATGGTGGGAACACAGTCTCAGGATTTAACTTACTCAGATGTAAAATATCACTGAATGTGGTTAACAAGCAGCCTATTCCACCAGCTCTAGAGAAAAACAAGTTAAATCAGGATTCACTCCCTAAGGACAGAAATTTCTCCACCTGAGGAGACATTACAATATGCATATTTCTTTGTTTCTGGGGATTTGGGCATAGCTGGAGAGATCAGTATTTGTTGCCCATCCTTAATTGACTTTGAAAGGAATGGCTTGCTCAGCTGTTTGAGAGGACAGTTGCAAGTCAACAACACTTCAGGGTCGAGAGTCACATACAAGTCAGATCAGGCAGGATGACAGATTTCGCTTCCTAAAGGACAGTGAACCAGATGGATTGTTATTACAATGGTTTCATGATCACCATCAGAATACTTTTTAATTCAAATTTTATTTTTCTTCATTTGGATTAATTATAGCACTTTCCAACTTCCATTCTATATCAAAAGTTTGTAACAGAACATTAAGAAACCATTCAACCTTTAAGCAGCATGAGAAACTATCAAAACTCCATTCTATTGCTTTTATATTCTAATAATCAGTACCGATATTGTAGAAAAAAAATCATACACAAAATCTTCAACAAATTACTTGACCACCTTATAACAAGTACAGCAAAAACTATGACCTACAGTGAAGTGAAACTAGATTGTGCCTCATTGAGAAAGAAAAAAAAATAATCCACTGTAGCAAATTGCAAAATTGTGCTCAAAGTCAACACATTTACTGCCTGGTATTTCAGAATAGCAGTGTGTGCTAATTAAAGTAGAATTTGAATACAGCAGTCATTAATTTGATTTTTTTTCATATTTACAAGTTACTGACATATTGAACTAAATAGGAAGGACATATGGGGTGGGACCAGGAATATCCAGTACTTTGGTTCTAATTTTAATCATTTCAGAATGGAGGAGATTATGGAATAAAATTTCTATAAAATTCATTATTTAAGAAAAAAATCCATCCAGTTAAGAAAAACTGCCCTCAATACCAGTACTAGACACTGAAGACATTTTAATCTCTGGCTAGACTGCATGAGTTATAATTATTTTTTTCACAAATTGCAATTTTCACCACCTCAGCCTAAACATGAGCTTTCTCAGCAAATACTTACAGATAATAGCTAAATGTTTTGGAAACTCCAACCTCTGTAACCCTGAATAGATAACAAAGGTATCAAACAAACAAAAACAGGAAAGAGGCAAACTTTAAAGGGATACAGTGATCATATTGCACCAAAACATTAATGATCTCCCTATTCTCACATTAGATGCAGAACCTCACTTTTACCACCAACCTGCACCTGCCCTCCCTCCGCCCCCAAAATCAGTCTAGAATAGAGCGCTTTTGTGGCACAGTAGCAGGTTCAAGTTCCCACCTGCTCCAGCGGTGCTTCACAACACATTTAACCACAAACAAAACTTAGAACAGAACAGAGACTTGTGGCACACTGGTAGCATCCATTCCACTTCATGTGAACATATAGTTCAATAGGATTTTATTTTTTGACAGATGGAGTTTAGCTAACTGTACAGATTACAAAACTTCTACACGGTGACAGAGCTGGCAACATTCAATCAATTTTATGCAGAACTGAACTAATAACTTTAATAACATGCACTGTTAAGTACCAGATCACAGCAAAAGTAGGTGCATATTAAAAAATTAAATCAGCAGTTCCACAGTACATTGCCTTCTGCTTGCTAACTTGTCAGAACAGTATGTCCAATGAACACACCAATTTTAAAAAAATACTATTTTTCAGACCTGTGGCAACATGTGAACATAAACATTTGAAAGTATCAGTCTCGCCAAGTTTCAACCCAGTCTGTAATACCTCTCCTGATTCCAATGACATCAATCGATTTAGCAATCCACTTAAGGAATCGGAGGGCATAGTCTCAGAATTAAGAGATGACAATTTAAGACTGAGATGAGGAGCAATTTCTTCATCTAAAGAAGGTTGAGTATCTTGGAAACTACTCATGACAGAACTGTGTGAACAAAGGCTTGTGCGTATTTAAGGGTGAAACAGATAAAATAGTGATCAGTAAGGGAATGAAAGGTTATGGGATAGAACAGGAAAATGGAAGTGAGGGTTGTCAGATCAGTCATTATTCTATTGAATGGCAAAGTGGGCTTGAAGGCTGAATGGATTTCTCATGGTCTTATGGCGCAGTAGTGTCCTTACCTCTGAGCCAGGAGACCGAGATTAAAGTCCAGAGAGGCGAAATAACAACTCTAAACAGGTTCATACAATCAGAATTATAGTGATTAGAAACCAAAAACTTTGAACTGGAATTTCCCATTCACTTACCACATTTAGACATTGAAAAGTCAAAGCTTTGAGAATAATATTTTAGGCAAAATTTGACTTAAAGTTTATTTGAGCCCAAAACGACCACTACAATGGAATAAAGTAGAAGTCATTAATACAAAGCTATCATGTTTCATAATCCAATCACTTCAGTAATTTAAACAAATAATTAAATCTCTATATATTTTAAGTACAGAATTTCCAAACAGAGACTCTTGACCTCAATGGAGTTGCAGGGGCAGGATTTTGGGGTTACACGCTCCAAGGCAGCAACAATGGCCATTGAGTTTGCAATGAAGTTTGATAGCTGCAAGGCCATTTTAATTGTACAGATGCCTGGCTGAGTTTCTGTGGGTGTGGCTTCGTAATTTGTTCCTCGAGGCCCATTGGTATCATCTTTGTCTTTTTCAAGACAAAGTCAGACTTCTTGAATCCACCCCGATCATGCCACCACCCTATCCAAATTTTCACTTTGGTATCACGCGAGATGGAATCATACTGGGGGAAAGATAACCTCTCCAGATTCTGTTTGAAAATGCTTGGACATTATCCTGAAAAACTAGTGTTTTTTTAAAAAATGTGATATATGAAAAATTCTTTTGTTTTTAAAGCCAAAAAATGTGGTTGACCTTTACACTAATGTACATAGCATGTATGCAGTGCTTACAGCAAGACTTACAAAGCTCACCCAAAAGCTCCCAGATAAAGTTCAGCAAATGTTAATTGAAAGAAATGAGCTGAGGATGCAAGTGATGCCAAAATATGCAAACTACAGTTTTAGGTAAAACCACAATGGTGGTGGATAGTGCCTACAGGATTTTCAGGTTGTGCAAAAAGTGCTATATCAATCCAATTCTTTCATTTCAAATACAATGTTGATCCTGAATCTTTGTAATCTTCCTAATTCCATGAAATCTGTTTGGACAATTCAATGCAAGTTTACCCTCTTAAACATTTATGAGTCATATTTATGTTGGAGTAGGGCACAATAGAAACAAAACGTCCTTTAGTAACTTATCCAACCATCTATCATTCAAGACATTACCAGTGAGGAGTGGGGAGACACAACAACTGAGCTTAATTGAGTTCTTGTATGATATTTACGCAATTTCAGAACAGAGGGTACTGGGCAATGAAGTAGATAATCAAAATGAATAATATTGACAGCCTAGCCAAGGAGACTAAATACTTGCACCATCACATTTGAGATCGACCAACTTCAGACACAAATAACTATACAAATTCACTAAGTAACATAATTCCATTTCAACCTATTCACAACTATGGCTTTGTGCAAGCTTGAGGTTACCAGTAACCTTCACTGCTTTACAATACCACAAAACAAGATGGCACTGAAGAAAACCATTCACATGTCAACATTTTGGCAAATATCCAATTAATCCCAAAAAGTTCTTTTTTTTTCTTTCTCCATAACGCCTTCTCCTTTAATGATTTATGCAAATTCCCTTATGAAAATTGGTATTAAATGTGTCTTCACCACCCTTTTAAGGCAGTACATTCCAGATTGCAATCCACTTTGTAAACACATGCTTTCTCATATCACTTCTGGTACTTTGACAATCACATTAAATCTGTAACCTCTGGTTATTGACACTGCCACTAGAAACAGTTCACCCTTATTCAAGAAAGGAGATAGGCAAAAATTGGAAACTATAAACTGGTTAGTTTGACCTCAGTAGTGGTGAAGTTGCTGGAGAAGAAAGGTCAATTCACCAGTGTTAGCACAGTTTCATGAAGGGCAAGGCATGCTTGACAAACTTGCTGGAATTCTTTGAGGATGTAAACCAGCAAGGTAGATAATGGAGATCAAATGGACATGGTATATCTCGGCTTCCAGAAGTCATTTAACAAGGTGCTGCATTAAAGATTGCTCCAGAAGGTTAAATCCCAGGGAATAAAGGGTAGAGTATTGGCACAGATAGAGGATTGGCTGACTGACAAAGCAGAAGGTCATGATAAATGGGTCCTTCTCTGGATGGTGAGCTGTAACTACTGGTGTGCCGCAGGGTTCAGTTCTATTTACAATCTAGAGTGTACCATAGCAAAATTTGTGGAAAAGCCAGCTCTGATGAGATGAAGAGCTTACAGATGGATATTGAAAAGCTAAGGAAGTTGGCCAGCATCTGACAAATGGAGTTTAATGTGGATAAGTGTAAGGTTGCCTATTTGGTTGGAAAAATAATAGCAAATTACTATTTAAAGTCAATATTCAAAGTGCATCAGTGCAGACGGATCTGGGCATCTTTGTGCCTTATTCACAGACAGTGGGTATGCAGACACAGCATTTAGTAAGAAAGGCAAATTATTGCAAAAGGATTGGATTATAAAAGTAAAGAATTTTGATACAATTACATAAGGTGTTAGTGAGACTACACCTGGAATAATATGTCCAGTTTTAGTCTCCTTGCTTGAGGAAGGATCTGATGGCACTGGAAAAAGATTCACAAGGTTGATTTCAGGGATGAAAGGCTGTTGAATGAAGAGCAGTTAAATAGCTTGGTCTTGTACTTTCAGATGTTAAGAATAAGGAGTCTGAATGAAGTATATAAAATGCCAAAGGGGATTGATAAGATGGATGCTTACCAGATGTTCCCCCTTGTGGGACAGTCTCGGACAAGAGCTCTAGACATAGCGCGAGAGGAAGTAGGTTCAAAACTGAGACAGAGAAACTACTTCTCCCAGAAAGTTGTGAATCTGTTTAAGTCACTGCCTCTTTTCCATGGAAAGGGTAGTGTGTATGGAATGAGCTGCCAGAAGAAGTGGAGGAGACTGGTACAATTGCAACATTTAAAAGGCATTTGGATGGATTGATGAATAGAAAGAGATTAGAGGGATATGGGCCAACCGCCGACAAATGGGACTAGATTAATTTAGGATAACTGGTCGGCATGGATGAATTGGACAGAAGGGTTTGTTTCCCTGCTGTACATCTGACTACCTTGGACCTTCCATAATTTTGCCCATTTCTGTCAATGAAATCCTCACGTATGTTTTGATTACCTTCATCCTCAACTATCCCAATGTACTCCTCCTGGCTCGCATCTCATCTTCTCTCTCCATAAACTGGCATTCATTCAAAACTTCAATAGATTGCACCTCTTCACCCATCACTCCTGCGCTTGCTGATCTCAACTGGTTTCTGGTTTTCTACACTTTGATTTGAAAATTCTTATTTTGTATTTACATCTGGCCTGCCAGCTCTACACTGCTCACATTCTGAAATTCTTGAACAGTGATTCATTACCCATTTCACATTCCTTCCCTTACCCGCCCCCACCCCAATATGTTGCCAAACCTTCCAATAGTCAGGCTCCATTCATTGAAATTTCCTCCACAAAACTTAGTCTCACCTCAAATGCCTACATCTAAGTGTTTGATTGACTGTCCGAATGTCTCCTTGTCTGACCCAGTCTTTTCTGGCTGACATTTTCTTGCAAAATAGCTTTTAGAAATAATGAACTATATAAATGCAAGTTCTTGCTGATAAAAAGATTTATTTCAAATACCCAGGCCATGATATGTATGCATTTAATTATTCAAGTAGATACATCTTGAGCACATAATGCAATCATTACCATTATTTGAACAATTTAGCATAAAGGTTTGAGAAAACACAAAAATCTTGCTTTGTACTAAATACTGCTATTTAACAAATTGGACAATAACTAGCAAAAAAAAAGTCACAGCTAACATTCATAATACCCAAACAAAAATTTTGGAGAGATACATTTTGTAACTATTGGCCTGTAGTCTCACTTAATACGCTACAGGCAAGTAACCAGGATGCATCTCCCACTGCAATGTCGGCCTTTTTTGGATAAGAATCATAGCAACGTCAGAGTGAAGCACTGCCCTCTTCCTGCCTTTGAACAGTTTGCACTGTACAGACTTGTTCCTGTTCATCCATGCCACACCCAATACAACAGAGATGAATTGCCTTAGGAGAGTGAAATTTAACCAAAGGAGCTTTTAAAAGGTTGGTCATCTGGATAGTTTATTGATTCATTCATGATATGCTTGGTGGCTTAAGACAATGAGGAGAATGCCAGTTAATGTTTTTGATCTTGACCTAAAACAACTTAACACATGAACAAAAGGAAATTATAATTTACCTGGTCACAACATCTAAGACAAACTTTGAACTGTTCTCACATGCAACAGCAAGCAAGTGAAAACACTGTAGTTTGTGCTTTGCCAAAAACAACATGGGAACCGTACATTAGAATCTCTTTACTATGTCCCTTAACTCCCAAAAAAGAACCTGAGTTGATCTGCTTTACTCTAAAAGAAATATCCATGAGCAATGTTTGAAAAATATCACTTCTTTGCTGTGCAAGTAACGGTATGTAACGCCTGCTTAGCAATGTACACAGCAATTCTGAAGTGCAAGGCAATAATAAACACATGTACTTCTTCCTTCATAACAGAATGACTGTATTTTTCCTCCTAGGTCTGCCACACAGCTTCTATTCAAAGATATTTATATTTTGTGGATGAATAGTTGGCAAATGCCTCACTTTTCTGTTGCCTGATTCAGACAACTCAGCCTGATAGTTTTTAGCAAAATTAGAAGGCAATTATTGATCACTTTTTAATCTGACTTTTCTCCACTTGAAATATGAAAGCAGCATATATTTGTAGTTTAAACTACAAATTAATTTTATCTATCGTGAGTTAATTAACTAACCATGGACACACAAGATTTGCAGCCTAACCTATATATACTTTTCAATTGTAAAACCAAATACATTTCCACTTTGAGCTAACTTGAAAGATTCTGCACATGGCACCAACCCATGAACTCAAAGCAGTTTCCAAATATGTCAGGTGATACATTAATTTCCCATTTATTGTGCCATTTCTGAATGTTGATTAACTCAATTATGTGGCTTCCCTTAATAACTAATATAAAGACAATACAGAAGATATTAGCATTAAATTCTAATGTACATTAAATGAATTAACTGTGGGAGCAGTGTAAAAACTATCAAACAACCTTTTTACAGGGGATAGGCATGCACTTGTAGACTTTGGGTTTGGATCAGGTGAGCTGTAGTAGTCCAGGTCTAAGAAGCATATCATAAGTTATCAAGGACCAACAACAAGTTACACAGGAACATTGGATGCCCTACATTGCATTAAACCCATTTCCCAATCAACTGAAAGCATTATAATGGATTTGTGTAAGGTCATGAAAGAATATCATGGTTAGGTCTATAAAAGTTAACCTTCCCAAGAAATGGAGAACTACTCATCTGTCACGGCGCCAAATTCACAGCAATATACTTGCAATTTGCACGTTTTACTTTATCAACTACAAACAGTAGTTACCGAGAACAGCATTACTGAAAAGTGGTCCAGTATAGATAATTAGTTGAGCATGAGTTCTTCTCTACTGTGCCTTCATTACCAACCATGTAATTTACCGCTACTCTTAGTCTGAACTATTTTCCTCCTTAGCTTTAAGTACAAAGGAACATTGTACATTTGGGCAAAGTAGCATTCCTCAGCAAACAGATGTTTTAAAACTTTAGCATTATATTGAGGACTCAAGTATCTCATTGTATGCAACATTCATGGAGCAGAGAGGAAGTCTAACAGAAAAAGACTGCTTGAGTGATCCAAACACTCACTTCCAATCCACTGCTTGGAGGTTTAATATTCCAAGAAATTACTTCAGGAAGCATGATTTGCAACTACTCCCATACAGGTAACATATCTTTCAAGGTCTAAATTCCCCCTTGAATTAAATAGGAATTGGAAGATTTCTATCAAACTCTTGATATTACGATGCTTCAAGCTTCATGAAACTGGGCTATCAGAATAAACCAACCAGAATAAAAAGCAAACACACATTTAAAGGTAAAACAAAACCAATAGCTGATAATCCATATCTATTCAGAAACATGATTTCACAACCAAACATAGCCTCTGGTAACATTCTTGAAAGTTAAATTAGAAAAAATTTCCCAAATTGCTGCCTGCTATTCTGACATGAAAGGAATCAACAGATAAATCATAACCTGTCAGAAAGTAAAATTCGCACCTTTTCCAAATGTGACAAAACTAATTTTCAATCCCACCCACAAATATTATGTACCATTCTGAATGACCAACCAGGAATGTTAACCACTTTTTGATGCAGTTCTTAAAATAACCACTCAAAGCATATGACAATAGTTCAAGTATCAACATCAGGAACAAATGTCAGTAAGTATGCATGTGTCTTATCAGTGCCTTTCTTGAATCTCAGGCATGACCATATAAATTAATGCAACTTGTTATATACTGCAGTACTATTTTCATAAATATCTATCGATAATGGACTGCAGTATTGGTATATGTACGATGAATATTGTGTAGTTTAACAAAAAAGGAACTCAAATTAACAAAAACTGGCCAGTAATTGAGAGTGAGTCAGACTTGTGACAGAGAGAATTTTCTCAGGCATCTGTACTGAGCCCTCAGCTTTTCACCTTACATCCAAGCCTTGGGGAAAAAAAAGTATTGCATACCAAGCTTGTGCACATGACTAAGTTAAGAGACATAGTTCATGTAGGTAACTGGAGGTTACAAAGAAACAGATGGGGAAGAAGAAAATAACTATATTTCAAGAATTTTAACAATTATAAGAATTAGATTTCGGGCATTTAGAAGTGCAATTCCAAAGCAGGTTTTCATGCAAATTCTAGTGTAAACCTGAAGCACTTATTCTAAAAGACTGTGGATGCTAGGTCAACTGAAATTTTCAGCATATACTTTTCAGTTAAGGATGACAAGGTATACAAATCAAAAATGGATAAATGATGTTGAAGTATAGGCCAGCAATGATTAAACTTTAAAGCAAAACAGGTTAAAGGAGCAAACTGGCTACCAGCTGTTTTTCTTACATTCCAGAGTGAAGCTGAAACTGCATGAACTCAATAATTGATCTCACTGGTTTGTCCATTTTATATAAAAATAAATAAAATAGATATAGAAAAGCAACATTTTGCATCAGCCTGTTGCTATTTTTCATCTCTTACTTTACTATTGACCTGTTAATGCATTTTGGAGACTGGCAGAGATAAAAGTTTAAGGAACATTATAGAAAAAAACAGATCTGGTCTCTTTTGGAAAAGAAGTGGATGAAAAAAGGTTTCTTTGCACATTTCTTCAGTTCAGGAACAGAAATGTGACCCAGTGATCGAGCATCACATATCAGAACTTCAAAAGATGCCAGAATCCTTTTGAAATTAAATTCAGTCTTAGACACAGTTATCACCTCATCAGCACTTGTAAAATATACATAGAATTCCTTGCAATCCCTCTACCTACAATCCTCCCAAATGGACCCTGACCAATATCATTATTGTACATCCCACTGAATTCACAACAGTAATGGCATTTGTGGTGATCCATGATATGTACTCCTTTAATCCAATAAGATCAACTTCGACTTTAGGATCAATCGTTGACATTTTCTCTTACTAACAGCATTGCAATACAGAAATTATATAGCAAAAATTAGTTTGATTTATCGCTAATGTGCAAATCTTGTTCCTATGGAACTTGATGTTGCTGAACAGAGATATATTGCTGAAACTGTCTTGTACTCATCAGGACAATCACAAAAATGACAAAAATTGGTTGATCACAATTTATACTACAGAAGAAAAGAGTATTGATTGTTTAAAAATCAACTCTGATTAGCCAAGGCACTACCACAGAGAATGCATGACTCCACAGGTTCACTGGTGATTCAAAGTTTGAACGTTTAACTCATTTACAAAGGAAGATCACTGTTTGTGAACAATGTGGTGTCTAGCCAGGGTAAAATGAGAAATTTTATAATCTCGACCAATTGTCTTAAATTAGTTGCTAGTGAAGTTATTACAGCATTCAAGATTACTCAGCAGTGCTTCCCAATCTTGGAATCACAAGGACTTTTTTTTATTTTACTTGAGTACACTTTAACTGTTTACAATGGACAACCAAAAGATCATATAAGAACGTTAATTTCTGTGCAATGCCACATATGTTGTATGTCTCATCAACTAGCTGATCAAATCAGACATGTTCTTTTAATGCTTTTAATTTGTAAAGTCTTTGTCATTGAAGTAAGCTTGATCAAAGTGACAATGATTCGTGACACCTGTTATCTACAATCAGAACAGCTATGTTCAGCCCTTATTTAACTAGGGGGCTCAGGAATATCACTTTGCTTTTTCAACTAGTCATGTCATCAACTAGTCATCTTGACAATCAATGAGCACCTTTTTCTCTTGTGATATGAATTGTTGCAATCATTTGAAATGTAGTACTCTTGTATTTGTCCAGTGTGCTCAAGATGAAAAAGGTTTGTCTTTTTTCCATCAATATTCAAGATCTGTTACTAAATGATTGTTTGGAAATTATTATTTTAGAGCACCTGGACAATGACTTTGATACACTAAGTATACAACCAAAACACATGAAATAAAGCTACAGTAAATGCTAAGCAGAATATTACAGCCATTTAAAATGTAACAGAATAGGAGCCACTATATAACTGGTCTAACAGGTACAATGACTTTTTAAGAATTAAACAAATCAACATTTTAAATTTTTTAAGAAAACTAAAACAGGGCACTCTGCCCAAAGGACATTCTGAATCTAACATACAAAATAGGCCCTAGAAAAAGGCATTCTATTTAATAAAATTGTGGCCTCAACTTTCATGTCAACCCCTGGACACTATTCCCTTATTAATCAAGAATCTAACTTGGTCTTAAAAATATTCAACAATTTGACCTTACTGCTCTTTAAACATTCTAAAATAAAAACAAGCTCACCTCTATCTTAAAGGTGTGTGTGTTAGTTTCATGATTACCCACATTATATTAGGTGTCTCACAACCCCTAGATCCTTCATCTCTCTGAGCTCCATCAGCATATTCCGCTATGGCTTTACCAACATATTCATCTGGTTTCCCCTTAAGTAGATCTATGCAAGTCACCTGAACTATTCTGGAGATAGCAGGTTCCCCATTTGCTCTCTAGGTAAAGAAATCTCTCAATTCCCAATTAGATTTATTACTATCTTATATTTGTAACCTTTACGGTCTGATTCTGTCCACAAGTGGACCATCTGCTTCTACTTTCAAAATTCAAGACAGTTAGGGCATTCCTTGAATGTTTCTTCAAGAAATTGCTGTTGCCTGTTCAATCTCTCCTAAATGGTATAACATCAGGATTCTGCGTTCATTCTAGAAAATTATTTTTGAACTTGCTGACTCTACAGCCTATCATTTGGACACCTGAACATATAAACAAAGAACAAGAGTAGGCCATTAAGGCTCCACCATTCAAAAAGAACAGGGACATTATGTTGAGCTATACAATATTTTGGATGAGCCACAGCTGGAGTACTGTGAGCAGTTATGGCCACCACACTATAGGCAGGATGTGACCGCACTGGAAAAGGTGCAGAGGATACTCATTAGGATGTTGGCAGGGATGGAATATTTTAGCGAAGAGGAGACATTAGGTAAATTTAGGTCATTTTCTTTAGAACAGAAAAGGCGAATGGGGCACCCGATTGAAGGGATATTTCCAACAACCTGACATATCTGGGGCAGATGGGGTTTGAACACAGGTCTTTTGGCCAGAGGTATGGGGCATTTTAATCAACTTGTTCAGATGTGCACCTTTCCACATTAGCATGCCCAGGATTATGAGGGGAATGAACAGGGTGGATAGAAAACAGCTAATTTGGCATAATGTTTGAGGTGGAAGGCCAAAGGCTCAGCAAGGTTTTCAGGAAACTTTTTCCACCTACCCCACGCAAAGGGGGGTGAGAATCAGGAATACATTTCCTGAGAGGCTAGCTTGAGGTAGAAATCTCAATTTCTCACAAGTACTTGAAACATAATATTTAACACTGTCTCAAGCACTGGAAAGTGGGAGTAGTGCAGATTCAATGGGTTGAAGGGCCTCTCCTGTACTATAAAATTCTATGATGCCAAGATCATGGCTGATCTGATTTTAACCTCAATTCTATAATTCTTGCATATTCTTGATGCTTCATCCCTTTGGTATTCAAATATCTGACTCTATCTTGAAAATATTTGTTCTCTAAATATAGAGGAACTAGAGCAGCGTACGAGCTTAACATAGGATTGAAAGGGCGCACTATGTCTCCAGAAGAAAATCCCAGTACTTAGTACAAAAAAACCCGAAAGAACAGCGGATTGCTGGAAATCAGAAACAAAAACAAATTGCTGGAAAAGTTCAGAACGGAGAACTGGACCCTAAACGTTAACGCTGATTTCTCTCCACAGATGCTGCCAAATCTGCGGAGTTTTCCCAGCAATTTCTGTTTTTGATCCCAGTACTTTGCTTGGTTGCAGCTTAGTGACTTGTAGATCTATATCAATCTTTCGCTCTCCAGACCGACACACCCTCTTTAAAACCTCAACTTCGATCCTTCTGTTCCTTGAATCATTTAGACATTTATTGCCTAAGTTATGTATGGTTTCCTTACTCTGCGACGAAAACGTATCAGCCGCACGAACTGTCTACACACGTGAATTCGACGAATGCCGACTCATTTTGCAAGTTCATGAACAGCTTCCTGTATTTTTCCACTCTACAAAAACTACATGTGCTAATTGCTCACTTGCAACTAATCAGCGCTTACTACCAAATTTATAAAACTGGGGTGGGGGAAGTTACCAATGCTCCTTTTGTAAGCAAGAGTCACAGAGGAAACCCAGCACCTACACCCTGCCCATGTGGTTCCATCACGGTTTAACTACAGAACGAATGTGAACATTCACTCCCACACAAGCACCATACCTTCACCAGAAAATCCCAAAGAAAGACAGTAAACCTCTATGTGGGATGACAAACTGCGAATAAACTAATTGACACTCAGATGGATACCTTGTGACACAAGACACAGTTAAGCTCACCTGGCGGGTCGAGGAGATGATCCAAACCTTAGGACCCGTACAATTCCCCTCAAAATTAAATTAGCCACTCACTGGGCGGGTGAGAGAACGGTCAGCCCCCACCTGCCCACTTTAGGCTCCAGGACTGCTCCCTCCCCATTCCTCTCAGGACCTTATCACCAAAAACAAATCCCCGGGTGGACCAACGGTTCACTTTTCACAGGAGACGAGTGCAATGAACCCTGGCTCTATCAATCAGAGAGGCCAGCCCGGTTCTGGAAAGGGATTTGGGGCCTTCTCCAGCCCACCTCCCTCGGACAGCCCGAGGAACTTACACACACACATCATCCCCTTACTTACCCCTTTCCCCATTTCTTCTTCAGGTTGCGCTCAGGCGACAAATAAAGTATGACTTCAAAACTACAGAAGATAAATAGACCTGGCCGAAGCACTTTTTGTTTTTTTTTAAATGTTTTTTTCCCCCCCACACGAGGCCCCCTCACCCACCGGAAACGGATGAAAATGTGCGGCAGGGCGAATGGGGGGAGTGCCCCTTAAATCAACTCCCGGCACACGCCGCCCCGCCCCCCGGCCAGCCGCCGCCAATGGGAAAGCCCCCTACGCCTGTCAATCACACGGTAGCTGTGACGTAAGTACAGAGCTGGCCAATTGGAGTGCGGGACGCGCCGTGATTGACATAGAGGGAATGCGGACCGAGCAGGCGCTATGGGCTTCCGGACACAGGGCACCGTGGCTGAGCGAACTCCCAAAGCCAGAGGGGAGTTGGCCGAGTGCAATCCAGTCTCGTACAGACACCAACATTCACCCCAGGCCGGGGAGAACTAGATATAATAAGCCTAAATAAATTTCAGCCGGTTTGCACGTTGCATTGGCCTTTAATCTGGAGGGATGTGATGTCTAGGGGTGGGGTGAGAGAGAAGAGGAAGAGCAGTGTTTTCCGCTTGGCGATGCATATTCGTCCCTAGCTTCCCACACAGTTTACAGTAGATCATGTGAATATTTATCAGTTCACTGCAACTCCTAAGCTTGTGTTTGCCGGGGGAGCGGGCGCCCCAAGAAAGTTTTCAATGTTGGAGGACTTCAGTCCTGGTCAAGAACTGTAGTCCTCACTTTCTCCAATAAACTCCAATAAAGTTTACAAAGGAAAGCGAATCCTTGCACAGAAACTCATTCTCCTTTAATATTGTACGGTACGCTGTGTGCGTTTCTCTCCGCGCCATTGTGTAACAAATCTTTGTCTTCTAAAACTCATACCTATCTTCTAACCAACGCTTTTGCAATTTCTAGCCAGTGTAAGAGCCAAAATAATCATCGTCGAGAAAGTGTTTGAAAACCCTTAATGTCATTAAAATCGTCGGGGTTGACTGTGTTGCCCTCTGCTGGAAACAGAACTTTCTGCACAAAACCGGCGCAAATTGTTTTGAAGCATGAGTTCCTAGCTCCGTACAGAACTACATAACCTGTCTTCATGTTTAAAGATACCAAATAACAGTATGCTATTTGACTGTTGCCAGTATTTTCTTAATATAGGTCATTAATTAGGAGCAGGAATCCTGGGTGGTTTATTTTCCCCTTACTTTCTAATCCAACAATCCTGAGACACAGCAGTATTGCAAATGTCAGGAAATTTTGCACAGAGAAGGAATTGAAACTGCTGCCTTGCTACACAGAAAATAGAAGAATACAGCACAGAAGATGTTGTGCCAAGGATTAATCCTAATCTAAAATAAAATAACCTAACCTACACACCCCTCAATTCACTGCTGACCATGTGCACGTGCAGCCATCGCTTAAATGTCCCTAATGACTCTGCTTTCACCACCACCGCTGGCAATGCATTCCAAGCATTCACAAGTTTCTATGTAAAGAACCTACCTCTGATGTCTCCTCTATACCTTTCTCCTAACACCCTAAAACTATGACCTCTCGTGGCAGTCAATCGTGCCCTGGAGAAAAGTCTCTGACTATCAACCCTATCCATGCTTCTCATTACCTTGTACTGTACACCTCGATCAGGTCACTTCTCTTCCTCTTTCTCCCCAGAGAGAAAAGTCTGAGCTGAGTCAACCTCTCTTCATAAGAAAAGCCCTCCAGTCCAGGCAGCATCCTGGTAAACCTTTTTTTTACGTTACATTACTTACAGTGTGGAAACAGGCCCTTCGGCCCAACAAGTCCACACCGACCCACCGAAGCGCAACCGGGTCCCCTACATTTACCCCTTTTTACCTAACACTACAGGTAATTTAGCCCAATTCACTTGACCTGCACATCTTTGGACTGTGGGAGGAAACCGGAGCACCCGGAGGAAACCCACACAGACACAGGGAGAATGTGCAAACTCCACACATCAGTCGCGTGAGTCGGGAATTGAACCCGGGTCTCTGGCGCTGTGAGGCAGCAGTGCTAACCACTGTGCTACCGTGCCGCCCAGTGGCACCCTCTCCAAAGCCTTCGCATCCTTCCTATGATATGGCGACCAGAACTGGACACAATATTCCAAGTGTGGTCTCACCAGGGTTTTGTAGAGCTGCAGCAAAACCTCACGGCTCTTAAACTCAATCCCCCTATTAATGAAAGCCAAAACACCATATGCTTTCTTAACAACCCTATCCACTTGGATGGCAAATTTGAGATTTCTATGCACTTGAACACCAAGATCCCTCTGTTCCTGCATACTGCCAAGAGTCCTGTCTTTAATCCTATATTCAGCATTCAAGCTCGACCTTCCAAAATGCATCACTTCGCAGTTATCAAGATTGAACTCCACCTGCCATTGCTCAGCCCAGCTCTGCAACTTGTCAATGTTGCACTACAAGCCTGCAACAGCCCTTGATATTATCAATGGCACCTCCAACCTTTGTGTCATTGGCAAATTTAGTAACCCACCCCTCAACCTCTTCATCCAAGTCATTTATAGAAACTACAAAGAGCAGAGGCCCAAGAACAGAGCCCTGCATGAGACCACTCACCACTGACCTCTAGGCAGAATACTTTCCATATGCAACCACTCTGCCTTCTGTCAGCCAATCAATTCTGAATCCAGACAGCCAAATCTCCCTGTATCCAATACCTTCTGACATTATGAATGAACCTACCATGGGGAACCTTATCAAATGCCTTGCTGAAGTCCATATACACCACATCCACTGCCTGTCCTTTGTCAACTTTCTCATCACCTTCTCAAAGAACTCAATAAGGTTTGTGAGGCATGACCTGTCCCTCATAAAGCCATGCTGACTGCTTTTAATCACACTATGTTTTTCCAAATAGTCTTAAATTCTATCCCTCAGAATTCTTTCCAAAACCTTGCTGACCAAGGTTTGGAATGCCCTGCCAGTAGCAGTGGTGGACTCTCCCTCTTTATGGGCATTTAAGCGGGCATTGGATAGGCATATGGAGGATAGTGGGCTAGTGTAGGTTAGGTGGGCTTGGATCGGCGCAACATCGAGGGCCAAAGGGCCTGTACTGCGCTTTATTCTTCTATGTTCTATGTTCTATGACCACAGATGTAAGACTGACTGATCTGTAATTGCCAGGGATTTGCCTATTACCCTTCTTGAAAAGAATGACAACATTCACTTCCTTCCAATCCTTCAGATGACTCCTGTGGAGAGTGCGGAAGCAAAAGTCTTCGCCAGTGGCTTAGCAACCTCCTTTCTCATTTCCCAGAGCAACCTAGGATAAATCTGGTCTGGCCCTGGGGACTTATCAATGTTAATGTTTGCCAAAATTTCCAGCACACCAACTTCCTCAATCTCGATCTGTTTAAGCCTGTTTCCCGGCTCTTCAAAGTTCTCATTCATAACAAGGTCCCTTTCCTTTGTGAAAACTGAAGCAAAAAACTAATTTTGGGCTTCCCCTATCTGCTCAGGTTCCACAGACAAGTTCCCGATGTTATCCCTGATTAGCCCTACCTTCTCCCTGAAGATTCTCTTATTCCTCACATATGAGTAAAATGCATTTGGGTTCTCCCTGATCCTTCTTGCCTAGCCTTTTTTTGTGTCCCCTCATGGCTCTCCTCAGTCCATTTTTGAGCTCCTTTCTAGTAAGCCTGTAATCTGCTAAAACTGTGCTAGATCCTTGCTTCCTCCACCTTACATAAGTTGCCTTCTTCCTTTTGACAAGGAGCTCCTTTGTTCTCATCATCCAAAGCTCCTTAATCTTACCCCTTCTTGCCTGCCTCAATGGAACAAATTTATGCATCACTCGCAACAACTGCTCCTTAAACAGTTTCCACATGTCTGTTGTGCCCTTTCTGTGGGACAATTGCTCCCAACCTGTACTTCCCAACTCCTGTCTGATAGCGTCATAATTTCCTTTATCCCAATTAAATATCTTCCCTTGGTAACAGCTCCTTTCCCTCTCTCTGGCTGTGGTAAATGTGAGGCAGTTGTGATCACTATCACCAAAGTGTTCTCCCACTGTGAGATCTGACACCTCTCCTGGCTCATTGCCAAGCACCAAATTAAAAATGGCTTCTCCCCTCAGCGGCCTGTCTACATACTGAGTAAGTAAACCCTCCTGAACACACCTGACAAAAATGGCTCCATCCAAACTATCTGCACTTAGGAGGTTCCAATCAATATTGGGTGAGTTGAAGTCACCAATAACAACAACCTTGTTACATCTGCATTTTTCCAAAATCTGCCAGTTTATGTGTTCTTTGTCCTCTCTACTGCTATTAGGGGGTCTGTAGAAAACCCCCAATGAGGTGGCTGCTCCCTTGCTGTTTCTAACTTCCACCCATATTGCCAGCGTTGGAGGGTTTGAGCCAAAGGGAGAGGCTGAATAGGCAGAACCTGTTTTCTCTGGAGCTTTGGAGGCTGAGGGGTGACCTTACAGAAGTTTATAAAGAGGCATGGATATAATAAATAGACAAGATCTTTTCCCTGGGTGAGGGAGTCCAGAACTAGAAGGCATAGGTTTAGGGTGAGAGTGGAAAGATTTAAAAGGGACCTAAGGTGCAAAGGGTGGTGCGTGTGTGAAATGAGCTGCCAGAGGAATTGGTGGAGGCTGGCACAATTTCAACATTTGAAAGACATCTGGATGGGCATATGAATAGGAATGGTTACAGGGATATGGGCCAAGTGCTGGCAAATGGGACTAGGTTAATTAAGGATATCTGGTTGACTTGGACAAGTTGGACTGAAAGGTCTGTTTCTGTGCTGTACATCTTTATGACTATGACTATAAGTGCTGAATACAAACACTTATTACTGCCTGTGTGATACCCTGACTAGCAAGAATATGGAAAATGTTTATAAGAATAGATTTTATTACTTTATTTCTATATTATGCTCAACAACTCACACTAGAGATTGTTTAAACACTCTGTATGCTTCAGTTATGAAGTATTCAGATAGACATAGATTTTTTTAATCAACTTGTTCAGAGATTTTTTTTTTACATATCTCCAGAATAGATACGACTTGGACCAAGGCCACCTGAATTACCTTCAATCAGTTGCACCCTACTCTTAGAATGGACTGGAATACTCAGTCATCATCTGCACACAACTCTCAATGCTGGCTCTAAACATCACAGACTGGCACACCGTTAGCTGGCAGGCATAACAGTGGACAAATTTTCATTATTCACTTGCAGGACATGGTCGTCGCTGGCTGGCCAGAATTTATTGCCTGTCCTTTGATGTCTTACCCATTAATAGTAACAGCCATACCATACAACCAGCGGTATAGGAACAGGAGTAGGTCATTTGACCTTGACCCTACTCTGCCATTCAACAGGATCATGGCTGATCTGACATCCACAACCCCACTTTCCTGCATTTTCAGGAGCAAAAAGTCCTAAAGTAAGGCTGCATGGTTGCTCAGGGTGCTACCCAGTGATTATGTCATCTGTTGATCATCAAAGTTAACAATATCCTGACCTTTTCCCTGCAACCCTTGATTCCCCTGATTAATAATTGATCAACCCCAGCCTTAAATCTATGCACCCACACCTTTCTATGGCAAGGAGTTCCAAAGACTCACAACACTGAGTGAATCAATTCTTCCTCATTTCAGTTTTAAATTGACACCCTTTTATTCTGAGACTATGCTGTTTGGTCCTCGACTCAACCATGAGGGGAAACATCCTCTCAGCATTTACCCTGTCAAGCTCCTTAAAAATCCAGTATGATTCAATGATATCATCTTTCATAATTCTCAACTCCAGTGAGTAGAGTCTCAACCTGTTCCACCTTTACTCATACTAGATCCTTGCACATCAGAGATCATCCTAATGAACCTTCTCTGATCTGCCTCAAACCAAATGATATCTTTCCATAAATAAGGGGATGAAAACTGCTTACAGTACTCCAGATGTGGTCTCACCAGCACATTGTACAGTTGCACTCAGACTTGTCTACACTTATACTCTAAACCCCTTGCAAAAAGGGCCAACATTCCATAAACCTTCCTGATTACAAGCTGCACCTGTGTGCTATCTTTCTGTGTTTCATGCACAAATACTTCAAAGTCCCTTTGTAATGCAAGTCTCTATGTGGATGCATATATGAATAGGAAGGTTTTAGAGGGATATCGGCCAAATGCTGGCAAATGGGACTAGATTTATTTAGGGTAACTGGTCAGCATGGACGAGTTGGACCAAAAGGTTTGTTTCTGTGCTGTACATCTTTCTGACACAATCATTCATTTTATTTGTTCTGCCTTTCAACATGAACGTCTTCACATTTTCCCACATTATGCTCCAATTGCCAACTTTTTGCCTACTTTCTTAACCGATCAATATTTCTCCATAAACTGTTGTAAACCTATGGCTTGGAGATCTCACTGCTACCATTCTAGTTCATTGGGCCATGACAAACGCTCAATGGGTGGGACGGCACTCTCCTTTTAAGCAGGGATGAAGGAAGAACTGATCTCCCCAATTGCAACACATGTCTTGTAGCAATGGGAGAGGGGCAAAAATGGAAGGTATAAGATGACAATGGGAACCTCAACCCCAATCCTGCTCAGGACATTGATAATTTTGATGATGACCTTGAGATGATATCATTACCTGGTAGCATCCTGAGCAACCATGCAGCCTTTCTTTAGGATTGTTTGCTCCTGAATTGAACAGAGGTCTAGAAAATGTGGCATAAACAAATGTTCTATACCCAGCTCATGAAGCAAATGACATTCTCCAATAGATGAATTGTTTGACATCATTCAGCTTAATCTCTCGATGACAATATTTGAAGATCCATATTCTTCTTGAGGTGCAGCTTCTGCAGAACTTCAGATTTCTTTAAAATGAGTTTTAATCTGGAGAGTTGTTCCACCTTAAAAAAAGTGTTGTTATACATGGCAGGTCTGACTGACTATGGACAAGGACAGTGCAGTCACCAGTGAAAAGAAGCTTATGGGTGAGATTTTCCTTTGTCTTTGTGAAGGAGACTTAGACTGAAAGGACCTTCATCTGATCTGAAGTGAACAAAAACAACAAAAATGCACATAACATTAAAGTGCATGGGATGGGAGTAGCGTACTGACATGGATAGAGGAATAGCTGGCAGACAGGAAACACAGCATAGGAACAAACAGGTCATTTTACAAATGCAAACCAGTGACCAGTGGGATATTGCAGAGATCAGTGCTTGGACCCCAGCTATTCACAGCCTACGTCAACAATTTAAATTAAGGAGCTAAATGTAATATCTTTGAGTTTGCAAATGACTTAAAATTGGGTGGGAGCATGAATTGTGAGGAAGATGTCAAGATGCTTCAGTGTGATTGGACAAGTTGAATGTGTTGGCAAAAGCATGACAGGCAAACTACACTGTAGATAAATATGACATAATCCACTTTGATAACAAAACAGGAAGACAGGTTATTATCCGAATGGTGATGGGTTAGAAATAAGGAGGTACATTAAAGTAAGCATGCATGTGTCGCTGACAGCAAAAAAGGCAAATGACCTGCTGACTTTCATAGTGAGTGGATTTGAGTATAGAAGCAGGGATGTTTGTTAGAATTGTACAGGGCCTTGGTGAGATCACATGGACTATTTTGTGCAGTTTTGGTTTCCTTATCTGAGGAAGAATATTGTGGTGATTGGAGGAAGTGCAACAAGCATTTACCATACTAATTCCTGGAGCGGCTGGACTGATTTATGAATAGATACTGGATCAGTCAGAACTATATTCACTGGAGCTTAGAAGAATGAGATACCATATAAAATTCTAGCAGGACCAGATAGGGTAGCAAGAAGGGTGTTCTGGAAGACTGGAGAGTCCAGAATCAGGTGTCACAGTTTAAAGGTACCTGATAGGTCATTTAGGACTGAAGTGAAGAGAAATTTCTTCACCCAGAGAGTGGTGTGCCTGTGGAATTCCCTGCCACAGAAAATATTTGAGGCCAAAACTTTGAATATATTCAAGAAGAAATTAGATAGGAAAGGGGTCAAAGGGTACAGAGAGAAAGTGGGAACAAAGTTGATTGATTAGCCATGATCATATTGAAGCTCAAAGGGCCGAGTGGCTTACTCCTGATTGTATTTTAAAAGCACTGTCTGTAAGATCTGCTGTTTGCGCCGTCATCGTTCCAAAGAAAATAATGAATAATCTAAGGTCCAGCTCACATCTTTGCTTCACACCACTGAAGATTCGAAAGGGACTCAAAGTCACTATTTTCCTTGTCTGTACTGATTTTAGTTAAACTGGTTCCCCATGGCCAGAATCCGGGTGAGCATGCAGTACACCCCATAACTTCCAAAGTGAGGCATCAGGTGGGGATCTGGCAAATTCCTCCCCTCAAATTAAGCTTCTGTTAAGCTCAACGACAGCCTAGCAAAGGGCCAGATGAAATTATGATGCAGCGACCAAAAGAGGAGATGATCTGGGGCATGTGTATGCATACGTAGGACCACAGCAAGAAGCCATGATGTGCTATTGATACTAAACTAGAAGTGTTATAGTGAAAAGGTTGTTCAAGCTGAAGTGCATGAGCGGTGCCAAAAGTTACCATCATTTGAGCAGTGTGGATTGAATACAGTATGATTAAGCCACTTCTTACACCATAACACTGCTTGCTCTCTGAACTTCTTCCCAATCTACAGGAGGAAAATAAAATGGCAAGCCCAGTCATGCCTATTAGCTGGCTTTGAGCATTGTCTTGGAGCAGTTCTCACTAACACTTGTCATACCGCTAATTGGAGAACTGGGTTTGCCTCAAGCTCAATTGGGAAAGTTGCATTTTAAGATGGTGTTGTATCAGTATTGTAAGCAAAGTACGATATCAGAAGTCCCATAGCGCATATTGAAAATCCCATCCTATAACATGAATTGTTTTCTAAGTTTTTAATTGTGAAAGTTATGGGCGGCATACAGTGCCAAGGACCTGGGTTTTATTCTAGCCTTGGGTGACTGTCTGTGTGGAGTGTGCACATTCTCCCTGTGTCTGCGTGGGTTTCCTCCGGATGCTCCGGTTTCCTCCCACAGTCCAAAAGATGTGCAGGTTAGGTGAATTGGTCATGCTAAATTGCCCGTAGTGTTAGGTGTTGGGGAATGGATCTGGGTGGGTTGTTCTTTGGAGGGTCGATGTGGACTTGTTGGGCTGAAGGGCCTGTTTCCACACTATAAGTAAGCTAAATCTAAAGTGTTCTCTTCTTCTAGTGCAGAAGTAAGAGTTTACTTCTGGCCTGCTTTTCTTTCACATTCAGAAATACAGGTCAGAGCAAGTTATAACCGTTAAAACCAGCAATATCTGCCCTTAGCAATGCACTGCATTTCAAGAATTTCCTCAATTCTATCACAGTGTATTGCAAAGGGAGTTAAAGAGACAGGCAAGGTTTCCACATTTGAATTGCTGCCAATTCAAATCCTGTTGCTGTAACTTGAGCCTTCCTCATTTAGATGTGCCCAAAGCAAGATTGTACTTCAGCCATCGTATTTAAAATAAAAGTTCAAAAACTATCAAATTATTGGATTTGGTTCTGTTGATAGCATTTTACATAAGTATACAAATATAAATAAATGTCTTTTTTTAAAGTACATTGAACTTTTATGGAAATAAAAAATGTAATTTATAAAAGTGAGTAGGATATGGTGAATATGATGGAGAATTGAGGGTTACATATTAGATAAAAACTAATTGGTTGCTAGGGAAGTACACAAGAACATGAATAAAGAGGGCCTGTTCCACGCTAGATACCTGCTTATCAACTGGAATGTAAGGGAGAGTTAGCTAGACTGCATCAATCATGAGTGAATGTTCTTGAATAATGTAGCACTATGCTTCTTAACAAAGATTACATGAAGTAAACAAGAAATGTAATCTCAAAGGAGTTAACAGTCTGAATGTCTGACTATACATCTTTGGAGTAAACAATCAGAATATATATAGAGGTGGAGTATGTCAGGTAATTAGAGAGAGAGAGGGAGAGAGAAATTCAAATAGTTGTTTTTCTCTTGTAAGGACATATCATCTATATGGCAAAAACAAAGTATTTTCTGTACATTTAAGTTGTCTAGTGCCTAATCAAAATATCTGTCAGAACCAGAATGAAGCTACCAGACAGTTTTTACTGCTTTTTGTTTGATGAAACAATTGCAAAAATACAGATAGCAATTATTTTTGCTACTTTACAAACTAAATTACAAAATGGAAGTGTCATAGTATTACCCTTGACATGATAAACATGATGATTGCTCAGCTCTCCCTTTCATCATCAGAAGGACATACTGGCACTGGAGCGTGTCCAGCGGAGATTCACACGGATGATCCCTGGAATGGTAGGTCTAACATACGAGGAACGGCTGAGGATCCTGGGATTGTATTCATTGGAGTTTAGAAGATTAAGGGGAGATCTAATAGAAACTTACAAGATAATACATGGCTTGGAAAGGGTGGACGCTAGGAAATTGTTTCCGTTAGGCGAGGAGACTAGGACCCGTGGACACAGCCTTAGAATTAGAGGGGGTAAATTCAGAACAGAAATGTGGAGACATTTCTTCAGCCAGAGAGTGGTGGGCCTGTGGAATTCATTGCCGTGGAGTGCAGTGGAGGCTGGGACGCTAAATGTCTTCAAGGCAGGAATTGATAAATTCTTGATGTCACAAGGAATTAAGGGCTACGGGGAGAATGCGGGTAAGTGGAGTTGAAATGCCCATCAGCCATGTTTGAATGGCGGAGTGGACTCGATGGGCCGAATGGCCTTACTTCCGCTCCTATGTCTTATGGTCTTATGGTAAATATATCATTCTTGACCAGCTTTTTCCATCATTATTTCTCCTTTGAGTAGTTCTACCTATCATCCAGATATTTCTCATGCACTAACTAAAGGAAGGAAGAACTTGTTTCTGCATAGCATCAAAGGATACCTCTGCCCTCAACAAACCTCCACCACTCCTCAACCGCAACAAGGATAGAGGTCCCCCATCCTCACGTTCCACCCCACTAATCTTCAAATTCAGGACATCATCCTCTGCCATTTCTGCCACTTGCAGTCTGATCCCACTACCAACTTGATATTTCCCTCTCCACCCCATCCGCTTTCCGCATGGACTATTCCCTCTGTGACTCCCTCATTAGGTCCACACTCCGCACTAACTCCTCCTCCACAACTGAAACATTCCCTTGGGGCAGCAGGAAATGCAAAGCCTGCCCCCACACTTTCCCTCTTACCTCTGTCCAGGGCCCAAAAGAATCATTGCAAGTCTGGCAGGGATTCACCTGCATTTCTTCTAACCTGGTCTATTGCATCCATTGCTCCCGATATGGTCTCTTCTGCATTGGAGAGACCGAGCACAACTCAGTAATCGGTTCAGGAAACATTTGTATGCTCCAATCAACCCCACCTTCCAGTTGCCAGCCATTTCAAATCCCCTTCCCATTCCCCCAATGACATGTCCATCCTGGGCCTCCTCCACCACCAAAATAAGGCCACATGCAAACTGGAGGAAGAACGCCTTCCACCATGGGAGCTTACAACCTTATGGCCTTGACATTAGAGTCATAGAGTCATAGAAACGTATAGCATGGAAACAGATCCTTTGGTCCAACTCGTCCATGCCGACCAGATATCCCAACCCAATCTAGTCCCACCTGCCAGCACCCAGCCCATATCTCTCCAAACCCTTCCTATTCATATACCCATCCAAATGTCTCTTAAATGTTGCAATTGTATCAGCCTCCACCACTTCCTTTGGCAGCTCATTCCATACACATTCCAAACTCTGTGTGAAAAGGTTGCCCCTTAGGTCTCTTTTATATCTTTCCCCTCTCACCCTAAACCTATGCCCTCTAGTTCTGGACTCCCTCACGCTAGGGAAAAGACTTGTCTATTCATCATATCTATGCCCCTCATAATTTTGTAAGCCCCTATAAGGTCACCCCTCAGCCTCCGGCACTCCAGGGAAAACAGCCACAGCCTATTCGGCCTCTCCCTATAACTCAAATTTTCCAACCCTGGCAACATCCTTGTAAATCTTTTCTGAACCCTTTCAAGTTTCACAACATCTTTCCGAGAGGAAGGAGACCAGAATTGCACACAATATTCCAACAGTGGCCTAACCAATGTCCTGTACAGCTGCAACATGATCTCCCAACTCCTGTACTCAATACTCTGACCAATAAAGGAAAGCATACCAAACACCTTCTTTACTATCCTAACTACCTGAGATTCCACTTTTAAGGAGTTATGAACCTGCACTCCAAAGTCTCTTTGTTCAGCAACACTCCCTAGGATCTCACCATTAAGTGTATAAGTCCTGCTAGGATTTGCTTTCCCAAAATGCAGCACCTCGCATTTATCTGAATTAAACTCCATCTGCCACTTCTCAGCCCATTGGCCCATCTGATCATGATCCTGGTGTAATCTGAGGTATCCCTCTTCGCTGTCCACTACACCTCCAATTTTGATGTCATCTGCAAGCTTACTAACTGTACCTCTTATGCTCGCATCCAAATCATTTATGTAAATGACAAAAAGTAGAGGACCCAGCACCGATCCTTGCGGCACTCCACTGGTCACAGGTCTCCAGTCTGAAAAACAACCCTCCATCACCACCCTTTGTCTTCTGCCTTTGAGCCAGTTCTGTATCCAAATGGCTAGTTCTCCTTGTATTCCGTGAGATCGAACCTTGCTAATCAGTCTCCCATGTGTGTCTATCAATGATACAAATATCTCAGCAAAAGGCCCAGCAATCACTTCTCTAGCTTCCCACAGAGTTCTGGGGTACACCTGATCAGGTCCTGGGGATTTATCCACCTTTACCCGTTTCAAGACATCCAGCACTTCCTCCTCTGTAATACGAACATTTTGCAAGGTGTCACCATCTATTCCCCTACATTCTATACATTAGAATTCACTAGCTTCCTAATTTCCCCTACCTCATCCCAGGTCCAGCCCTCCCTCTCCACCCCACCTCCTTGACCTGACCTAACCTGTCTATCTTCCCTCCCACCTATCCACTCCACCCATCTCAATGACCAATCACAATCGCCCCCTACCTGCATCCCACCTACATTTCCCCAAGCCCCATCCCATCCCTCTATTTATTTCTCAGCCGCCTTCCCCCTTCCCCCTTCCCGTCCTGATGAAAAGTTCTGACCTGAAACATCAACTCTCCTGTTCCTCTGATGCTGCTTGATCTGCTGTGCATTTTCCAGCTCCATGCTTTATTGACTTCATAAAGTGCTGTTCACATCTCGAGGAGATTTCAATTATTTCAAGGCCAATGAGCTACTGTTGAGGTGTGATCACTGTTGCTATATTTAGTAGCAGATAATTTTTACAAAGAAAGATTCCATAAACTGGAACAACTTGTAATCATATCTAGCATTTAGAAAAGTAAAATATCCCAGGAATCTTTAAAGGACTGTTATCAAAGAAAACTTGACAACAAAGCATATTATGAGATATTAGGGAAACCAACCAAAAGTTTGAAAAAGATGATAAGCTTTAAGGGTGTTTCAAAGGATGGAAGAACAGCAAAAGGCAGAGAGATTTGGAAAGAAATTCCAGAATTTTGTGTCTTTTTAGTTTAATCCACAGCAACACCATAAAGGGATTTGAAAAACAGTGATGGATTTTTAACATCTAAGTGTTGCAAAACCAGGAACCAATGGAATTCAGTGGGTACAAGGATAATGCATAATTGCATGCAACTTTGTACAAGTCAAGGTGCAGACAGACAGCAGGGCTTTGGTTCATTCATTGTTAAAAATAGAGCATGGGGTATTTGCCACAATTGCAGTTCTGAGGTCAAAGAGGTCAAGGGGCCTGGGAGTGTTCAGCAGTATATCAACTGAGGTACACTGGACGTTGTCACAGAGATGAAAATAGGAATTCCCGTAATGCTGTATGGGTGTGGATGGAAACTCATTTCAACCCAACTATGACACCAAGATTATTCACCCTCAGACAGTTGCCAGGGAGATGAATGGAATCAGTGGCTACAGAGTGGAATGGGTGATGGGGCCAAAGGACAATGAACCAATCGGCCCAATATCTAGTTGGGGGAAAGTTCTGTTCATCCACTGCTGGGCAAGGGACAAACAGCCTGACAATTTAGAAACAGAGACAAAAAAAAACCCCTGCAGATGCTGAAAGCCA